>NC_133618.1:621373468-621505968 GCF_048593235.1 Sminthopsis crassicaudata | reverse complement strand
GTGAGAAATTGGCACAAACAAATATGTATTATGCAAAGTAGAATGTGAGAGGGACAAAGTGTTCTGGGGAAACTTAATAAGGGAGAAAACACTTCCCGCTAGGGGAATCATGCAAAGGGGAAAAGACTTCAAAAAAGTCAGTGTGTTAAAGTGGAAATAATATGGATTTTGGAGTTAAATTACCTGCATTCAAATCCAAACTCTGACCCTTATTCGTGTGTGGCCATAGGAAAGTCATATAATCTTTCTGGGCCTTGATTCCCAAATCTATAAAATTATGGAGTTGGCTGGGATGATCTCTAAGGTCCTTTCTAACCTAAAGCCATGATCCTATGACTAGTAGATGAGGGAGTCTTGGACCATCACCTCCTTACTTTCTCCCTTGGCAACTTATCAGCTAACATGGATTTAATTACAACTTTTTCCAGATACGACAAGATCCTAATATACTGCCCAAGTCTCTGTCCTGAGCTCTCATCTAATATCACAAAATGCCATTATATGTTTTATAGTGAATCCTTAAGGTATACCAGATTCATAACATGTCCAAAACAGAACACATTATTCATCTCTTTTTTAAAATATTTTTGCAGAATTTTATTTTTTGGTTGTCAAGCATCTATTATCTATCTTCCCTACCTGAAAAAAAATAAAAATAAAACCCTCGTAACAAGTATACAATCAAGCAAAACAAAAGTTCACACTCACCATGTTCCTAAGTATGTTTTATTCTGTATATTTAATCCATCACCTTTCTTTCTAGAGTTGTATAGAACTTCATCCTCAGTCCTTTTGAATCACGGTTGATCACCTCATTGATAGGAGTTCTCAAGTCTTTCCAAATTGTTTGTCTTTACAACATTGTTTTTATTGTATAAATTGTTCTTCATTCTTCATTGTTTATATAACACTTCCCATGTTTCTTTAAAACCATCCCCTTTATTATTTCTTATGGAAAGAAGTATTCCATTGTGTTTGTATGACATACTTTGTTCATCATATGACATCAATTGATGGATTCCCCCATAGTTTCTAGTTTTTTGGTCACCCTCTCAAAAAATTATTGCAAATATTTTTGTGCATATTGGGACTTTTGTCTTTCCTTCATTTCTTTGAAGGCATAGATCTAGTTATGATATAGGGGCAAGTAAAATTTAATCACTTTCCCAAATGGCTGGATCATTCCACAGCTCCAGCAACAGTGCACTAATATGCCAGTTATGGCTCAGCCCATTCAGCATTTATAATTTTCCTTTTTTGTCTACTTTTGCCAACTTGGTGAATGTGAGTTGCTTTAATTTGTATTTCCCTAATTATAAGTGATTTGGAGCAATTTTATATGTGGTTATTGATAACTTTGATTTCTTCCCTTGCAACTGGTTCTTTTGACTATCAGCTGGGGAAGGCACTTTTAAATTTTTGATTGGTTCCCTATTTATCTTGGAAGTGAAACCTTTTTCAAAAAAAAAACTTGCCATAAAGGTTTTTTCCCCATCACTATCTTTTTTAATTTAATCTATATTGGTTTTGTTTGTACAAAAACTTTTTTGAAATCTTTTTTTTTATTTTCAAAGCACATCCAGAG
The DNA here is from genome assembly GCF_048593235.1 of Sminthopsis crassicaudata. NCBI lineage: Eukaryota > Metazoa > Chordata > Mammalia > Dasyuromorphia > Dasyuridae > Sminthopsis > Sminthopsis crassicaudata. Next base: position 621,504,383 of record NC_133618.1, on the reverse strand, counting down.
AGAGTTTTTGACAATTCAACATTGCAAAACTTTGTGTTCCAAATTTTTTCTCTCTCCTTTCTCTCCATTCCTTCCTCTAGATGAGAAGCAATCCAATAGATATTAAACATGCAATTTTCTGTACATGCCTCCACAATTATTATGCTGCACAAGAAAAATCAGATCCAAAAGGGAAAAATGAGAAAGAAAACAAAATGCAAGCAAATAACAACAAAAGAGTGAAAGTGCTATGTTGTGATACACACTCAGTCCCCACAGTCTCTCTCAGGGTGCAAATGGCTCTCGTCATCACAAGACTATTGGAACTGACCTAAATCATCTCATTGTTGAAGAGAGCTACAATCATTAGAATTGATCATCACATAAGCTTGTTGTTGCCATGTACAGTGTTTTCTTGGTTCTGCTCACTTCACTCAGCATCAGTTCACATAAGTCTCTCCAGGCCTCTCTGAAATCTTCCTGATGATCATTTCTTAATGAACAATAATATTCCATAACATACCATAACTTACTCAGCCATTCTCCAACTGATGAGCATCCACTCAGTGTCCAGTTTCTTGCCACTATAAAAAGGGCTGCTACAAACATTTTTGCACATGTGAGTCATTTCCCCTTTTTATGATCTCTTTGGGATACAGGCCCAGTAGAAACACTGCTGGATCAAAAGGTGTGCAATTTGATAGCCCTTTGGGTATAGTTCCAAGTTGCTCTTCAGAATGGTTGAATTTGTTCACAATTCCACCAACAATGTATTAGTGTCCCAATTTTCCCACATCACCTCCAACATTTGTCATTATCTTTTCCTGTCATTTTAGTTAATCTGAGAGGTGTGTAGTGGTACCTCAGAGTTTTTTTTAATTTGCATTTCACTGACCAATAGTGATTGAGAGAGTTTTCATATGACTAGAAATGATTTTAATTTCTTCATCTGAAAATTGTCTGATCATATCCTATGACCATTTATCAATTGAAGAATGGCTTGTATTCTTACAAATGTGAGTCAATTCTCCATTTTAGAAATGAGGCCTTTATCAGAATCCTTGACTTATATTTTTTTACTAGTTTACTGCTTCCCTTCTAATCTTGTCTGCATTGGTTTTGTTTATAAAAAAAAATTTAACTTAATATAATCAAATTACCTATTTTGCATTCCATAATTGTACAAATACTTTTTAAGTTATCAAAATTCTCTTTTATTTACTGTGATCTTTTTACTCCTTGTTTAGTTATGAACCTTTTCTCTATCCATAAGTCTGAAGGGAAATTTCTTCATTATTCCTCTAATTTATCTATCATGTGATTTTTCATATACTTATGGCTTTTTTAATGGCAGACAGATTGGATAGTGAAGAGAGTACTAAGACTGAAGTCAGAAAGACCTGAGTTTAAATCTGTCTTCATAGACTTATGTGCCTTGTGTCATCTGAACAAGCTATGTGACCTGGACAAGTCACTTAACCTCTGTTTACCTGAATTTCCTCAATTATAAAATAATGGTAATAATAGCATCTACTTAGGAGGGTTGTTGTGAGGATAAATTTGTAAAGTACTTTGCAGACCTTAAAGGATTATAAATATTAGCAGTTATTTAAATCAGTGGTTATCAAACCCAAATAGAAACAGGGACTACTAAACTGAATGTATGGAAGGGTCCCTACAGGTTGCCTACTGCCTAAGATAACCATATATTTCTTTTTTTTTATTAGGACATCAACACATTAAAATCAAATTGCATTTGTATTTTGTTGGGACTAGGACCAAACTGTGAAGCATTGCAGGCCACATATAGCTTGTAGGGCACCTCTGATGTAAGGCAAATATCCTTTTGGAGCTCATTTTGTTATATGGTATGAGTTATGAATCTAAACTTAATTTGTTTCAGGCTGACTTAGAGTTTTCCCATAAGTCACCCTAGTATTTGAAGTTTTGAATAAACTTATTATCGTTTTCCAAAAACATATCCTTATTCAGTACTTCCCTATCATTGCAAAATCACCATCATCATTACCCATGTAAATCTTGCTGCTGGAGATGGAAATGGCAACCCATTCCACTATCTTTGCCAGGAAACCCATTTAAACATGACTAAAAAACGATTAAATAATACAACAACAACAACAACAAAAATCCATCCTTGTCATCCTCAGCTTCTCATTCTCACCATATACATCCAATTAGTTGCCAAATATAAGCATTTCTTGGCCCCGCCTCCAACATCTCTCAAAAATGTCTCCATTTCTCCGCTTACTCTATCACCAGCCTAGTTCAGGCCCTAGCCAAATTTTGCTTTGACTATTTTAATAATCACCTAATTGTTTTTCTTGCCTCTGAAATTCCTAGCTTTAATCCATCCTGACAAAATGTCTTTCCAAATCACAGGCTTGACCATGTTACAACTCTACTCAGTAAACTCCAGTGGCTCTAGGGTACCTCTAGGTTCAAACATAAACTCATTTAATTTGTATTCAAGGCCCTTTTTAAGCTGCCCTTGTTCCACCTTTCCAGTCTTATTACTCAGGACTCTAAGAAGTCTACATTCCAGCCAAACGAGCTGTTTTGCCTTTCCCCGTCCCTTCCCCACCATGTTCTGCCTTTGGACTGGCAGCGTCCCCTGGAATACACTCCATTCCTACATCTTCTTCTTGGGTTCCTTTATTTTCTTCAAGATGCAGCTCAAACACCAACCCTCTGTGAGACCCTTCCTGCCACATCCCTCCCAAACCTGCTAATGCCTTCCCTGATCATCCTTACCCTACACCTAGGATTGAAAAAATGGGGACAAACTATACAAATTATAGTCTAGAATCAACATATTTTCCCAACCAATGGGATTCTCACAGAGTAAGAGAAAGGGTTAAAGAGGAATTGGGAAGATATTTGTGCCATCAGCTGAATTAAGGGGCAGGTACAGGGTAGAAAGATTATGAGTTCATTTTTTAAAAATGTTAGTTTTAAGACTCCTTCAAGACAATCAAGGGGAAATCCCAAACTGCACATTGGAGTTGCAGGCCTGGGACTAGATATCTAGAAGAATGAGTCAATCTGGACATCTTACTTTGATAGAAATGATCACTGAATCCAAGGGAGTAGATGAGGTCATCAAAGTAGAGAGTTTAGAAAGAAAAGAAAACAAACAATTACCTTGTGTTTTTAGTGGAAATTTTCCTTCCGGAGGCTGGGCATTTATTTGTTGGGGGAAAATTCTTTTCTTAAATGTACTTATATAAATAAAATACATTTTTTTAAATAAGTGTAGCTGAAGTCATGAACAAGTACAATGGTTATTGTATATAAAAGAATTGGGGCTGCATTTTACCACTAGGTAAAGGCTATTTTTAAGGTGCTTCATCAATCAACAGGCAAGGACAGCCGTGGCAGAAATTCCAGATCCCCCGTGGGAGAGCCCCAAAGGCGTGTCCTCCCCCTGGCTGGCTGGAACTAGCTGGAAAGCCTGCTGCAGGTCTCCTCGAAATTCTGTTAACACAATGCTCCGGGGCTTTGAAAAAACCCTGAGCATTGTTGTGGATGCTTCCGGTCATTGAGATCCAAGAGATTTGTGTTAGGGTACCAACCTTCAGAGCCAGCCTGCAGCTCTTAAGCATCCCTCATTGTAAATGAACTTTTGCTGAAGTGCTGGCAGGTGGGGCTTGCTCCCCTTGAATAATTAAGGTGGGGCACAGGGAGGAGTAGAAAGGGAAATGAGAGGGATGGAGGGAATTAAATGCTGAGCTGTGCACAGGGGTGAGGGGGCTGGAAAAAAAGCAATAGATAAAGGGAAGAATTTACCTCTGAGATTAACAGGCTTCATGAAGCCCTTTACAAATCTCGAGGATTTTCCAAAAATATCAGATTCATAAAATCACAGATTCAGAAATTGAGGCCTTGGGAAGTAAAATAGCTTGGCTGAAGTAACAAAGGCAGCAAGTGGCAGAGTCAGAATTTAAATCCAGGTCTCCAATCTCCAAAACCAGTATTTTTTCTATTGCACTACACTACAGGGGATGAATTTGTGTAGTCAAGCTGGCTGTTCCAGATCACACCAGTCATAACAACACTACACACACACACACACACACACACACACACACACACACACACACACTCATACACACACTCACATACACACACATACACACACACACTCACATACACACACACAGACACCAGGGACTATTCAGACCAGAACCCATTCTCCTTGCCTGGAAGAAGCACTGGGGAGCTTCCTGCTTGCTTCTTTTAACTGACCTAACTTTTAAGACAAGAGAAATGCAGTAAATGAGCAGTGAACAAGGTTCACATTTCCTCCTTGCAAACTTTTGGGGTTTTTCTCTGTTTCTTACAAGAGGTAAAAAAGTGGGATCAAAAAGATGCCAGATGGCCAAAATTGTACAGCTTGCTGCTTAAGGCAATAATCCAATTCAATTCAATACACATTTAGTCAATACCTATTGGGTTCAGAGCGCTGTCCCAGGTGCTGGGGGAGACATGCAGGTGAATGAAACATCTATATCTCTGCCCTCCTGGAAAGTAACAAACAGCTCATGGGATGAGAGGCAGAAGAACTGGGTTCCAGGAGTAGCCTAGTCAAGTCAAGGCTTTACCATTTATAAGTATGTGACCTTAGGCAAGTCATATCACATTTGAGTAAGACCCTCGGCAAATGTCACACTTTCGATCAGTCAAAAGAGGAACTTCAGTTTAGAATTAGAATCTTAGAGGTCATCTAGCCTGATATCTGAATTTTACACATAAAGAAACAAAGCCAGCCTAAACACACACACAGCAGAGGTAGAATCAATACTTGGCAACTGATTAGATATGAACAATATGTGAGTTTGAAGAGTCAAGAACCTAGTTGAATAGAAAGATAGCGGTACACTCAGAGATGGATATGCTTGGAAGAGGGATGAATTCAAGGGAAAATAAAACAAATGTTGTTTTGGACTCGTTAACATTTGTTGCCTAACTGAAAATCAAATAGTAATGTCCTAGAGGCAGTTAAAGATGGAGTACAGGAGCTCAAGAGCTAGAGCTGTGGAGGGGCTTCTACTTGGATGTATATCTTATCTGCCACATTAGAAGTAAGCTCCCTTAGGGTAAGGATTATGTCACTTTTGCCTTTAGACCCACCCAGTACCTAGCACAATATTTGACAAATAATAGTCATTTACTAAATTGCTGTTACTTGGTTGATTGAGTTGGCAAGATCACCAAAGAAGATTCTGAAGGAAGAAGGGAAGATGACTCAAAAATGAGTAGTAGAGATTGTCCATGCTTGGAAGTCAAGAAGTAAAAGTAAATCAACTAAAAACGTGCATTCTTACACACACATATATATACTTCAAAGCCTCATGTCCTACTTTCTCCCATCTTTATTTTTTTGGAGGATAATTTTTAAATTTTTATTTTATTTTTAATGTATGGAATAAAACAAGATTTTCATAACAATATAATTTTTAAAGATGATTATTCATTATTATGTACAATTTGTGATTCATTTTAAGTATATAATAAAATTATCATGTAATTTTTTTCCTTTTTTTCTTCCCCACCTCACCTTAGAGATAGCTACCATTAGACACAAATACATGTAAAATTATTCTATATGTTCTCCTATCTATCAATTCTTCCTCTGAATGCAGATGGCAGCTTTCTTCACATGTCCTTTATTGTTAATTTGGTTATTTATAATTATCAAAAATGACTTATTCACTTAAAGTCCTTCTTAAAATAATATTAAATGGTAATAGATGATAGCCCAGCCTTCACAGAGACACTTCAAGTGGGTATACAGCACCTCAGCAGTATGTGAGAACAATGTCCTGCCTTTACTATGTCTGTGGAAAGAGTGACTCTCTTCCGCAAGCCTACAGCCATCTAAGGGATAATGACAACACTGCCACATGCCTTCATGACAGCTGTCATCCCCTTGTGACAGTATTGTAAGAGGAACAGAAAAGAGGATGAGAGGGGGTGAGTTCTGTGGTTTGGAACAAGGACATATGGTGCTTTTTAAACACAAGCTGACAATTCCACATCCAATCATACCACATGTAAGTGTGACAGAGATGTCAGGTGTCTTGCTTAAAGTCATATAGTAAGGCTAAGACTGAAAATTCTCAGTCTCAAAATACCAGTTCACTATCAAAGGAAGTGGCAGTATATTAACAGCCAACATAAATATTTTTGAAGGTTTTGTGAAACATCTCAGTGAAATGCTTTCTATTCTCTCTTTTCCTTGTTCACTGGTATATTAGCAAATTTCTCTGTCAATTAAACATTAACCCAATATTTGAGTTTTGTCCTTAAACTTGGAATCCTGAAGGAGATATAATGACACGAAGGTCAAAACCTTAGAGAATAACAATTATCTTCGACTGAACCATGGAAAGATTTGTGTTTCACAAAACTTTTGGCAATGAGTTCAATCACAAAGGATGCATCTGGAAGGATAACTCTTATGAAATAAAAGTTTTTTTCAGTAACAAATCTGACTTGATTGATGTTGTTGTAATTAAAACTCTTTTACTAAATGTAGATATTTAGTTAAAAATATAAAAATTTTATTGAAGCCATTCCTGATAAATTGTCCCAAGTTTTGAAACTTTCCTTAATACAAAAAGAAAATTGAATAAGGCTGATTCAAAAGCTGCATCTGAGAGCAAGGAAACATCTTGCACCAGTCCCCCCACCTCGCTTTGTAAGATGGAGGTTTATTTCTTTATCTGTTTTTCATAAATCAACATTAATCTTTTAGTCAGGTACTATGTACCAAACCCTATGCTACATCCTGGAGACATAAAGACCAAAAAAAAAAAAAAAAAGACACAGCCCCTATCTTTCAGGAACTTTCATTCTGTCATGAAAAAAATATCTATACATATCTATACATATATATATATATTTGTTCCTACAAATAAAATAATGTAAGAAGTTGTAGGGTACTAAAAAGGGGAGGATAATAGCTAACATTTATATAATTCGAAGCTTGCAAAATATTTTTCAAAAATTGTCTCCTTTGACCCTCATAACCCTGAGAAATAGATGCTATTATTTAATCCCTATCAATCTCATTTTAAAGATGAGTAAACTGAGATTGATAGGGATTAAATGACATGTCCAGCATTACAAGGCCAATAAGTGTATGAGGCAGGATTTAAAAATAGGTATTGGTGATACCCAAGTCCAGAACTCTAATCATCCCATTATCAGCTGCCTTAAGAAAGAAACTTAGGCTTTGAAGAAAATGAGGGGTTCTGAAAGGCATGGAAAGAGTAATCAAAATTATTTAGCACCTAGCATTATGTCTTGCAGAGATTGGACACGACAATAGCTTTACTGAACCAAAAACTAAGAAAAATTGCTTCAAATCTGTATTAGGGGTGAGGAAATTTAAACAAGAAAGTTACATTTTTGTCAGGGGATGCCCAAGCAGCCAGCAAGTGGCTAGCATACAATAGGGCTTTAATAAATGTTTGTTGAATGGATGGTGAATGAACTTACATATAGTTCCAGGGGAAGAAAATTCTAAGTGAATTAGAATAAGGCACCACTGGGAGAAGTAAGATGGTAAGCTTTTGGAGAGCAGGAATTGGGTCGGTGCATTCTCTCATTAGAGTATAGGACAGCACCACTTCTAACAGGTGTTTTATTAGTGTTTCTAAAAAATAATAAGTAGGAATGAAGTTATGTTGCATAATTAATGGGTAAAGACTGGCCTAAGAGTTAGAAAAAAGTGAAATTTAAATCTAACCTTTGATATATATGAGCTATAAAACTATTTTTTGTAATCTCTGTGATCTGGGCAACTACTTTTTTACTCTAATTTGTCCATCTATATTGGAAAGGAGAGTTACTGCTTCAAGAACTCCACATATCAGTTAAATCACAGATTCAGTACCTTCCCCTCCCCGACAAAAAAAAAGAAAGGGGAAAGGTCATAGAAAAAAAAATTTCCTTCCTCTCGTTTAAAAATTCTTCTTTCTCTGAAAGACCTGCCAAGTATGCTGACCAAATTCATATGAATAATCTTTCAAAAACCATGCATGGGAACAACAGGAGAGGTGCAGAAAGATTGAAGGATAGATTTTGCCTGGATTTTTTCAAAAAGAAAGTGAATGCATCTAAATCACGGGCAAGTGAGTTTAGCTATGATTCCTGACAAAATTCAGGAAGGAGTCGTGAAAGAGAAGGTCAATGAACATCTGGAAGAGGATGGAGTCAACAGAAAGGGCCAGCCTGGTTTTTAGCAAGAACCATAGATGCCAGATTATGAAATCCACTCTGGATCATGGGGTTTTAGAGCTGAGAAGGAATTTGTGCATCACCTTTTATTTTACATGTCTAGAAACTGAGATCGAAAGAGGTGAAGTCCTGTACCTTTCCCAAAGTCATCCAGCAGTAAATGGCAGAGCCAGTACTAGAACTCCCAGGCCCGAAGTCTTTGCACTCTACCTCATTTCCTTAATAACTTCATTTCCTTTGGTTAAGAAGGTTATTCAGCCGGTAGGTCAGAGAATGCCATAGTTACAATTTACCTGGGTATTTACAAATATTTAGCCATATGCCATCATGATATTCTTGTGGAAAATGTGAAGACATGTGGGCTAGACAATAATACAATTAAGTGGTTCAAAATTTGCCAAATGGCCAGATCCATTAAGAGCTTGAATTTGAAAGAAGGTTTCTATTTTATTTTCTGAGGCTGGGGTTAAGTGACTTGGCCCAGGGTCACACAGCTAGGAAGTGTTAAGTGTCTGAGACCAGATTTTAACTCGGGTCCTCCTGAATTCAAGGCTGGTGCTCTGTCCACTGCGCCCCAAAAGAAGGTTTCTAATGAGTAATATTGTTATCTGTGCCCAGCTATGTCCTATTGATCATCTTTATAAATTACTTAAATAAACATAATAGATATTTGTTCACAGAGGCAGCTAAGTGACACAGTGAATAGAATGCCAGGCTTGGAGCCAGAAGACCTGAATTCAGATTTGGCTTCAGACAGCTATGTGACCCTGGACAAGTCATTTAACCCTGAATGCTTCAATTTCCTCATCTGTAAAATGAGCCTAAGAGAGACATGGCAAACTGCTTTGGTATCTTTGCCAAGAAAACCCTAAATAAAATAAAAAGACATTGGACAGAATTAAAACAATTAACTAATAACAACAGGTGTTTGGAACACATTCACAAATAATACAAAACTGGAAAGAATGGCTAAGTGACCATCAGGGTTTAAAAAAAGGTCTTTACCAGTAATGAACTGAACCAGCTACACCCAGCAAAAGAACTCTAGGAGATGATTATGAACCACTACAAAAAATTCCCATCCCTCTATTATTGTCCACCTGCATTTTGGATTTCCTTCACAGGCTCATTGTACACTGTTTCAAAGTCCAATTTTTTTGTACAGCAAAATAACTGTGTGGACATATATACATATATTGTATTTAACTTATACTTTAACATATTTGACATGTATTGGTCAACCTGCCACCTGGGGAAAGGGGTGGTGGGAAGGAGGGGAAAAGTTGGAACAAAAGAGTTTGCAATTGTCAATGCTGAAAAATTACCCATGCATATATCTGGTAAATAAAAAGCTATAATTAAAAAAAAGAAATTTTAACAGAAGAAAAAGGTCTTTACACTAGAGCTTCAGGTCAAAACCAATCAAATGAGTTTCAATAAAAGCAACTGTGAAATTTTAACCTTGAATTAAAAAAAAACTCCAAAAATATGAGGGGAAGTTATTAAAGTTATTAATCTATTAAAAGTTATTAATCTGACACATCTCTAGGGAATTTTAACAGACTGCAAGTCCATTATGAAATGAAAATGTTCATATGATTTCTGGTCAAATTACGAGAGTCATGTGCTCAAGAACCAGGGAGGTGACAGTCTTGCCAAATTCTATTCTCATCAGACCCAATCTGACATATATTTCTGAGTGCCTATTTCAGAAAGACTATACTTATCCCAACTGATAAACTATAGAACATCCTAAAAATGACTAACTAGGATCCTACCATGCAATGATCAATTAAAGGAACTGAGAAGGTTTCATCTTAAAAACTTGGGAAGCTGTGGGAAGTGCAGCCAAATGTGACAGATGACTTCAAGCATTTGAAGTCTTGTCATATGAAAGAGAAACACATTTTCGGCTTGGTTCCAGAACGAAAAACTAGGAATATTGAGTGAAAGTTGAAAAGAAGCAAATTTGGGCTTGTTATTAGGATTATAATAATTAATTATTAAATATTATCACAATCTAATAATTAATGTCTAATAATTAAACTATCCAAGAGTGGAATAGACTACTTCCAGAGGTACTAGGTTCTTCTTCATTTGAGATCCTGAAGCCAAGATTAGGTGACCACTCATTATCCATCAATCAATAAACATTTGTTAAACACATATTTGTAAGGAAATCACAGGGAAAATTCCTATTCAGGTATAATTTGAAAAAACTGATCTCTATGGTTTCTTCTAAAGCTGATATTCTGTGATGCTTAACAATACTGCCTTCAAAGAGTGCATTTAAGAAGTTGCTAAAATGAGGGAGGAGGAAAAAAGCTTAAAAAGATATGGAAAACAGGGGCAAGTCTGTTAAGAGAATCTGTTTATGTTAAGATGGAACACAGCTTTCCAACAAAGCATAACTTTCCATTTCCCTCCAGAGTTGAGTTATTAAAAATAATCTACTCTGAACTCTCAGCACCTCTCTCAGAAGGCCCCCAACAGATTTAAGAGAGGAAAAAAAAGAATGAGAACACTGGGATTTCCAGTAAGACAAGCCAGTCAGAACCACCTCCCTCAGGCAACTTGGGAAGAGCCCCTGCACACCCTCCACCCCCGGAAAATCAGCATGTTTATATACACCCAGCACATTCATAATGGATTAAACACATGGAGTCACAAAGGATGCAAGTGAAAGGAAAGAAAAGATTTTTCTCAGGCTACACATACACAACACACACACACTACACACACACACACACACACACACACACACACACAAACCTTTCCCAGCCAACCTATTATTTGCTGCAGTGGAAGTCAACTGGTCATTACAATCTGTTTGAAGACATTCCAACACAGGTTGGGTGCCCTAGAAAGCTGTAAGTCTCTTTCATGACTGATGGGACTCTGCCATCTCTATTTTAAATCTTCACCCCCAAAAAGACCCATTGATTCATTCCTTAGGGAAATAGAAACTTTTCTACAACACTTTGGCAGGAAATAACAAGCTAATAATACATGCTTTTCTACTGGTGATTTTTGCGCGTGTTGTTTTTTTCTAGACAAAGCATTCTGGAACATTTTGGCGTACCCTCTCTTCCCTTCTGTTTCTTAATTCAGCAAATGCCTGAGTGCAGAAAACCAGAGCCGTATATCCACTTTTTCTGTGATACTTAGTGGGAAAGCCTCAGCTTTTGATCCATAAAATGATAGGTGGGACTAGATGGCATTAGGTTCCTGGGATAATGAAGTACAGTGGCTTTGGAAATCAAAGAATCTGGGTTCCAATATTACCTCCAACGATACCATCCATAAGACCCTGGGAAAGTTTCCTCATCTGTAAAATAGGAGTTAGATTAAATAGTCAGTCCTAGAGTTATAAGACCATAGATGATGATGGATATGAATCATTCCTATGATTCTTGCTTTCTAAAGCACATTCTATGAAAATATCTGAATAGCTAATATTCACAAAGTACACTCTGGGTTGACTCTAAGACTTCTCTTAAGAGATTGGAAAGTGAGACATGATTTATTTCTATGAGGGATCTCATCTGAAAGGAATGCATTTAAAGTACACCTCAAATTCATCATGCTTTCTCCAACCTCTGTCAATCTGCATTGACCATGGCCCTTCCCAAGACTATATTCCTGCCTCAACCCAGCCTTTAGTACTTTTTTCCAAGGCTCATCTCAGGAATTTTCCTTCCATGGAGCTTTTCCCTCCTTCAAGTTTTCTAGCACTCTTACCTGAGTCCTTCCTTAACCACTCTCATACCAAGCTTTGTAGGATGCTTTTCTGCCTACATTGCACATACAAATGCTGTTGCCATTCTCTAAAGCCGTAGCCTTTAGTACGTGTGACTCCTGGCACCTAGGAAGTGTTCAATAAAAGCTTGTTGAATGACCCTCTTCCAAATAGAAGGGAACTCCTTCAAACAGATTTTTATTTTGGTATCTCCTGAGTCTCATAAATTCTTGTGGAATGCAATTTGAACATAGTCAGCTAATAAACTAAATTGTTTCTACACAACCTGAAACCACACTAAACTCAAAGGATTCTGAGACTCAGGCAACCTTGTGTTAGTCGAGACACTAGAATGAAATAATATTAGAATTGGAAGGGATTTGAAATATGATTTAATCTAACCACACATGGACCTTTGGACCAAGTAGTCTTAAAGGCTGGAGAGAATGGTAATAATATAGACTTAATGTAATTAATATAAATTGGTGTAATTTATTGTAAATTTATATAATTATAAATTAATATAAAATGTGAAGGAAGCAATAGCAAACAACATTTTGTGATAACAAAACTTATCTCTTCTCAGCAATACAAAAATCCAAAACAATCCCAAAAGATTCACATTGGAAAATGCCATCCACAATCAGAGAAGGAACTATGGAATCTAAAAGCAGATCGAAGCATACTATTTTCACTTTTTTTGTTGTTTTCTTCTTTTTTGCGGTTTTCCCCTTGTCCTGATTCTTCTTTCACACCATGACTAATGTGGAAATATATGTTTCATTTGATTGCACATGTATAACCTTTATCAGATTGTTTATTCTCTGAAGGGAGTGGGGAAGAGAAGAGAGATTAAAAATTTGGAACTCAAAATCTTATAAAAGTGAATGTTGAAACTTATCTTTACATGTAAATAGAAAAATAAAATACTATTAAATGGAGGAAAAGGGTGTATTTTGCTATATTTTTTCCTGAAGAGCCTGTTGGTAAAAGTCTAACAACTAGTGTAACAAAAGTCTAAAAAACATAGCAAGATACTTTTTTTAACAACAGCCCCCTCCCTAGTTGCCTCATTCAATCATAACTTAAATGATTTCCCACTACAAGAAATTCACTGTCACTGAAGACAGTCCATTTGGGTTCAGTTCTTTTCATAGAAAGTTCCTCCTATTGTAATCCCACTCTTTTAACTTATTTAATTCATAACAAGAATTTATTAAGAGCCCACTGTGTATCAAGCACTGTGCTAAGTGTGGGGGATACAAAAATAGTTCCTGCCCTCATGCAGCTCACATTCTTTGATGGAAAAAACAACATGTATCCAGAGAAATGAGCATAAAATGTACAAAAAACATACAATGTAGTATGCCAGGGTCTGTGCCAATCTGGAGCTACACATACAACAATATAAATACAACACAAACATATGCCAAAATATATATATTCCAATATCCTCCAGTAAAGAAGACAAATGGTCTAACTGGGATAATTGGGTAAGGTCTCTCAAAGTTGCGGGCATCTGAGTTTGCCAGATGTTCCAAGAGGCTGAAATGAGTAAGGAGGGCATCTCAAGCATGAGGGACATCCAGTGCAACGACGAAGAATAAGCTATGTAATATCACAGCCAGGAAACAGCAAGAAGAGAATCTGGCTTGAACAGTGAGTGTCCAAGGGGAAGCCATGTCCAGTAATCCTGGGAAGATTGAAAAGAACCAATTCAAGAAAGACAGAGAACTACTAATAGCTAGAAATGTGGAATTAAGTGTCCGGGCATAAGGAAGGATGCTTCTAATCTGGGGAAGGATTGAGATGGAGGGTGAAGAGAAAGTAAGGGCACAGGGGAAATACTCAAGTCAGCAACATTGCCACATCCTGACAACCCTGTCAAAGCATCCATCAAGGCTAACCAACAATAGCCTTATTCCTTTCCAAAAGTTCTAAAACTTGTAAATCCAGATTTTTTCCAGTGGGAATGTACTCCTATTTTATCAGAGATTTGGTTTACATTCAATTGCTAGAATGTGCAGCTATCCAGCTGGATATTGCATGTCTCCTGGCACCTAGATTCCTGACTGATGAAACTAAGAAACTATCACTGCTGATAATTCTTCATATTTAGCTCGATCCAGACCAACCATGATGCTGTCAGGCTATCTCCTTCATCCCCATTCCACCTCTGGATCTGGGTAAAGTATTCATCAAATGATTATTCCCATTCCTGAAAAGGACATGTCAATCTGTTACCTCACTAGCTCCTATGACTTCCCAAATAAAAAACATCATTCCCTATTGCTCCCCCAATCCCACTGTTGTCTTCTTCTTTTAGAATATAAGTTCCTAGGATGTATTCTGATTGGAGTGGATATCTTCAACATAGAGAAGAGCTAATCCAATTCCAATTGATCAATGATGGACAGAATCAGCTGCATCCAGAAAAGGAACACTGGGAAATGAGTGTAAACTGTGAGCATTTTGTTTGTTTGTTTGTTTTTTTGTTTTTCTTCCCAGATTATTTTTACCTTCCGAATACAATTCTTCCTTTGCAACAACAACAACAACAAAATTCGGTTCTGCACATATATATTGTGCCTAGAATATACTATAACATATTTAATATGTATGGGAATGCCTGCCATCTAGGGGAGGGGGTGGAGGGAAGGAGGGGAAAAAATTGGAACAGAAGGGAGTACAAGGGATAATGTTGTAAAAAAAAATTACCTATGCATATGTACTGTCAAAAAATGTTATAATTATAAAAATTAATTTTAAAATAGAATATAAGTTCCTTCCTTAAGGACAAAGATATTCTTTATGGTTGTATTAATAGTTCTAGAGATTAGCCCATTTCCTGACATATAAAAGTATTTAATAAATGCTTCAATTTTCAACCGAGATCCATGAGGGCCAGTGAAAAAGCATGTTTCCCACCTCCTGACAGAGAGATGATGGTCTTACAATATGTAGAGTGAGACATTCAGCCAAAATGGGAATTTGATTTGATTTGCCATGCTTATTTATTACAAGAGTTTTGTTTTGTTTTGTTTTGTTTTCCCCACAGTGCAAAGGAGGAAGAGAGGGAAAAATACTTAATAACTGGAAAAAATAATTTAAAAATAAATATTTTCATTCATTCATTCATCTGTTTTATAAATTCGAATAGGCACATGCAGTCAAAATATTGAGTCCCTAAGAAGTGATTAAAGCAGACTAGGGTTCTATTTAATTCTCCCTTTCCTTTGATACACAAAATATTAAAGCTGGGCAAGATCTAGTTTGATTTGCTCTTTTGACAAATGAATAAGCTGAGACCTAAAGAGGGGAACTAATCTACTCGAATTTACAAACACAGTTACTCCGTTGCAGATCTGATGAGCTGCAGGACTCATCTCTTTTATTTGCCAGTCCTGGGGCTTTTTTCTACTACTTCAAAGATTTACATTTCTGAGTTACATTTTGAGATTTACAGTTCAGTGGAACAAAATAATGACTTCCTGACAAAGCCACGGTAACTTTTACCTAACTAACTAAAAAATCTTCTAGTACAATGATACTCGGGATTTTCTTTTTTGCCCTTACATCCCCAGCTGCTAGCAATGATAGATTTCCAAGAGACTAAAGTGAGGAGCAAGTGTATCCCAGGCAATGAAAAAACAAAGAGATATAATATGGAATGTTGCATCTAAGGAATAGCAAGTGGAGAGGTTTGGCTTGACCAGTGAGTGTCCAAGGGGGAATTATGGGCAATAAATAATAGTTCCTGGCACAAAAGGGCATTTCATAATATCAATTGATTGAATATTGCCTAGCCCCTATCCCCCAAAACATTAACCTGATAAATAATAACTGATTTTTTTTTGTAATTTTAAGCTATTGGAGCTTAAAACTGCATTTATGCCTTTGGAATATTTGTAAAATTTGGAGAAAGCTGAATTACTTTATCTCATTTGACCCTTTCAACAATACTGAGGATTAAGTACTACAAGTCATCTTACTTCCCACTTCACAAATGAACAAATGTTCATAAATGAATAAACTGACTTTGATCACTCCTCTTTTATACAATCAGGACAATCTTTGCCTTCCTTCATTCCCATGACTTTTTAAACCCTGACCTGGTCTTTGAATGCTCTACAAATATATATATATATATATATATATATATATATATATATATATATATATATATATATATATATATATATATATATATATATACATATATATATATATACATATATATATATATATATATATATATATATATATATATATCAGTTGTTTTGTGCAGCTCCCTCCTTTTTTCCTCATTGGAAATGTTTCTGTTTGCATCTTTACCATTTCAGTTTTGAGAGCTTTCTATTATTATTCTGGGTTGAGTTTCAAAGAAAATAAGAAAAAAGGAACGAAGGAAGGAAGGAAGGAAGGAAAGAAGGAAGGAAGGAAGGAAGGAAGGAAGGAAGGAAGGAAGGAAGGAAGGAAGGAAGGAAGGAAGGAAGGAAGGAAGGAAGGAAGGAAGGAAGGAAGGAAGGAAGGAAGGAAGGAAGGAAGGAAGGAAGGAAGGAGGGAGGGAGGGAGGGAGGGAGAAAGGGAGGGAGGAAAGAAGGAAAGAAGGAGGGAGGAAAGGAGAGAGGGAGGGAGGAAAGAAGGAAGGGAGGGACGGAGGAGGGAGGGAGGGAGGGAGGGAAGGAGGGAGGGAGGAAGGAAGGATTTCTCAATTATCTATTATCTGCAAGGCACTGTGCAAGTACTTTAAAACTATTATGTCATGCAATTGATAAAGCAACCCTGCAAGGTAGGTGCTATTATTATCCCCCAATTTATAGTTGAAGAAACTGAGGCAAGCAGTTTCAATGATTTGTCCAAGGTCACATGGCTACTAAGTGTTTGAGTCTGGATGTAATTTGAGATCTTTCTGACTCTAAGACCAATTCTCTCTCCACTATCCCACTTAGCTGCCCATCTGGGTCAGGGAACAGAGAAGGCTGTTTCACATAAAGGAAACGGAATGAATAGATCCAGAAAAGTGGGAAAACATAGAACATATTTGGAAATAGGTAAGATATCCATTTTGGCTATAGCATGCCCTATCTACAGACAGAGGATTAGTGGAAATTAAGCAGGAGAGATGGAAATTAGCATCAGAGAACTGAGAATCTTGAATACCAAAGTAAGGAATCTGCACTTCTAGGGTAAACAATGTGAAGTCATTTAATTTTCTGAGCAGGAGAGCCCATTACTAGAACCTCTAGGTTAGAGCTTCTTAAACTGAGGACCCTGAACATTTTTGCTAACTGTATTTCACTATACTTAGTTTATTCTATTATATTATATATTTTATTTTGTGTACTTATATACATTATTATGAGAAAGAGCCCATGGGCTTCACCAGCCTCCCAAAAAGTTCCATAATGAAAAAAGAAACAAGAAAAGAAACCCTTCTCTAATACCTAATGTCATTCTAATTCCAATGTTTAGGATGGATTGAAGAAGCTATGGGAAGAAGCTGAAGTGGAAAGACTGGTTCAAAGGTTATTTCAGTTCTCCAGGTGTTAAAAGTGATTAGAATCAGTGGAAGAAGTAAGAAATGGATAGAAACAAGGCAAATTGAGGAGGTAAACTCGACAGTATTTAAATGAACAGGTCAGATGTAGAAGGGATTCAAAGATGCCAGATGACTAGAAGAATAGCATGGCCATTCATAGATGCAAGGAAGTCAGGAAGAGGAACTGATACTAAGAGTAAGTGAGAAATCAGTTAGGTTTCAAACAAGAGTTTGACATCTAATTGCAAATATCCAGCAGGCTGCTGAAAATGTGAGAATCAAGGTTTCCTATTTTTGTTTCTTAAATTTCTAAGCTCTAACCATTAGGAAATTCAAAAACAAGGGGAAAGATCATCAGGAGATTTGCTGCAAGGCTGCAGGAAGTCATGCATGTTTTACTGCATTCATGGGTATTTGGGGAGAATATAATCAGCACTAGGTGTATCCCCTATTGAGAAATAGCAAACTGGGTGGTTCTGCTCTTGGCAGGGCTATGCATTTGGTTAATAACAAATCCTTTGTTAATCTTTCCCATATTTCCTGCTATAATATTAATCACTGGGAATTATTCATACATAGTAGATGCCATACTAATTTCATTGGAATTCCATTGTCATTCAGCAATAACAAATGGCCCCATATTGTAAGTCAACAATACGTCTCTGGAACAGGTTACTTCAGAAAAGCCATGCTCTAGATATGCATTTAATAATTTCTTTAAAATATTCTGCTCCTCTTCCTCATCATGGGTTCTCCAAGGTTATTCCACTGCAACACAAACTACGGTAGGTCTTCCCAAAGTGAAAAAGCTTCAAATATAAGCCCAAAGAAGATCAGTATCTATAATACAAGAACCAACCTATTTTTGTTGCCAGTTCATAAGCCTTATGAACTGAATGTTGCCTCCAGGTGATGACTTCAAAGAAGCAAAGAGGTTTTGTAATCTGCATCATTGAAGGGAATACTCTGATGAAATCATGGATCTTTTGAATACCCAGTGTCTGTGACAGAACAACTAACCTAGCTGAGTTCTGATAATTTTAGCTACTGAAAGTTGTCTCTATGTAATAACTACAAAAGAGCAAAGGTTTGTAATATGGATGCAAAGAGAAAATACTCAATGAAATCAAGGATCTTTTGAAGAATTGAACAATTCTTTAACTACTAGTTTAGGATTTTGATTTCTTGTTTTTGTATATATTTGTTTTTGATTTTACTTTCTATTGCTTCTATAGATAGATGCTAAAAAATAGGAAACCAGTAGAGTAATAGACATCAATAAAAGTTATCATTTCTCAAATAAGTTTAACTGATTAAATGTAAAGCTACAGCAAAAATCAAGAAGTCAAATGAGCCTAGAAACTACTTTAATCAATATCTTCTTGCCAAAATGGCAGCCAAGAGCATTGCCAGGTTGTTATATAAATTCATTTGTTATATCACATTGCCTTAGAAAAGAAGCAAAAGAGGGAAAATGATGTTTTCAGAAAGTTTTGCAAGAAATCCAATAAAAAAAAAAAACTAAGGATAAACTAGAAGGAAATCAGCAAACAAAATTTTTAAATGGAATATCCTTTAATATGAATATACATAGTATGATAATATAAAGTACTATGTGTCAATATTTCCATAACAGAAAAACTGTTTTAGGCACTTATATCAAAGTCCCCATTTGGCTATATGATTTTTTTAAAGGCACTAAAGGAAACAAATCAATAAACAAGAATATATTAAGTACCCACTATGTACTAGACACTCTGCTAGAATTTGGGAATGGGACAACAAAAATGAAATAGAACCTGCCCTCAAGGAATATACTTAATCAAGACAATAAGGTCAACATTTATACTAGTAACAATATGCAAAATAATTCAAATTAATTTTGGAGAACAGGTACTAGCAGTTCAAAAGATGAGAAAATTGCTCATGTAGGAGGGATAATTGGAACTCAACCCTTAGAGAAAGCCAATGTTTTAGAAAGTGAAGTTAAGAAAGGAGTTTATTTTAAGTTTTCGAACCAGCGGAGGAAAAAGTATGGAGAGAGAATATGGAGAGTTTGCAAAGGGCTGAGAAGTGAGAGAATAGGAAGAAAAAGCAAGCATAGATAGCTTTTACTAAGAGTTTATCTGGCAGAAGAAATGGTAAGGTCTAGTGAGGATTTTTTTTTTTTGATAGTGGAGAGAAGTGGGTATGTTTGTAAGTAGCAAGAAAGGAAACAGAAGATATCAAAAGATTAAAAATGAATGGGGGGGTGATCATGGGAGCAATCTGCTGAAAAAGACAAGAAAGGAGAACTTCATAGATACATAGAGAATGATTGATCTTAGGAAGAAGAGCTGCTTCTTCATCATAGATTGGAATAAAAGAGACAAGAGGAGAGAAGAGGGACTTCTATTTATCCAGGGGAATATGAGAAAATTATTAGCTAAGAATCAAGAGGGGGTAAAAGAGGAAGTATGAGAGAAAAGGAGAAATTTTGGAGTACTTGCTATGAAAAACAATTTTTAGTTAAAGCTTATTATTTTCAAAACATATGTATGGATAATTATGAAAAATAAATTTAAAAACCAATTATTAGGGAATAAAAGGATTACTTTCCTTCAGTGAGGGCCAATGAAATCACATAATATAAATGTAGATCCAACTCCAAAACTTACATTCTTACAATACAGCTTTAAAAACATAAGTACAAATTTTCAGAATTAAAATTAGTCCTGATCAATTAAGAAAATTTAGCTTAAGGATGAACATACAAATCATTTTTCAGCAAAATAAAAATTAGCTATCCAACTGATAGGCTTAATCTAAACAGCTTCTAATAATACGTTATATTCTCCATAGTTCTGTTCCAAGACAGCAATAAAAATACCTCCTCCACTCTGGGGAAGCACAACTAAAGCATGAATATATTTCTGTGGTAGAAGTGGAGATTATAGAGTACTTGAGTTCTCTCTAGTGCTTACACTGACTTCACTTATTTACACCTTAGCAATGAATTCCTGGAAATTGGCCAAATGCAGTTCAGTTAGAATTTAGTTACGTTGATTGTCGTCTCAAATGAATGTCTATTGGCTGGAATGAAAATATCTTGCTAAATAGGGATGTTTCATGTACTGTCAGAATAGTCTTAAAGTAAAGAAATCCTGGCTATTTCTTGACATACTGATTATGGGAAAGTCGCTTAAATTCTCAATGCCCCAGGCAACTCTTAGAGTAGCATCTAAGTTTCCAGGCTCTCCTTCTATTATTTTCCTCTAGATGGGATTATTCTCCTCAGGGCCCTTGAAAAGCTCAGTTGTAGAAAACATAAGAGTATACTGGAAGTTCTAGTAGGAATCAAGCTTTAAGCAAGAAAGAAGGGGTCTCCCTGGAAACAAACTGTGGTACAGGAATGTATTTTAATATTGTCACCTCATAAGAATAGGAGCTAATAGAAATATGGAAAGACTTTTATGAACTGATGTAAAATGAAGGCAATATACATGGTGATTATAAAAAATTATAATAAATGGAAAGAAAAATCAGACAATGTCATATGATCATAGCCACGGCCAGTAGGATCACTCTTTGGGTCCTGATTGTCTCAGATTGAACATAAAGAACAGTCATTTCTGCTTTGGCCAGAAACCCTGAGGATCTCCCCATCCAGATTCATCCATTCATTCATTTATTTTTTGCGAGTGGGTGAAAGAGGAGATTCTTTGTCCCAATTGCTAGCTGGTCTTAATCACGTAATGGGTGCAAAGGCCTAGATCTCCCACTGCATCCAGGGCCACCTCCAGTCGTCCTGATCCTCATCTGGCCACTGGTCCCAGATGGCTCTGGAGGGGACAGTGAGGCAGGTGACCTTGCCCAGTCCTCCCTCACTTCAGTCCAGTTCATGTGCCCGTCATGGCGTCATCTCCCTGATGTTATGAGCTTTTTGTAGAATGAAGTTCAAACAACAATAATTTTGTTCTTGGAAAAGTGATGGGGAAACACACTTCATTATCACCATCACCAATAAGCATTAATGCATCAGACACTGTGCTAAGCACTGGGGATACAAAGAAAGGAGGTGGAGGGTATCAGGATCTGATTTTTCCTGTGCAGCATGATAATTGTGGAAATATGTATAGAAAATTGCACGTGTTTAACATAGATTATTTGCTGTCTAGGGGAGAAGGTGGGGGTAAGGGAGGGAGAAAAAAATTTGGAATACAAGGTTTTGAATGCTGAAAACTATCTATGCATATGTTTTCAACATAAAAAGCTTTAAAATAAAAAATGCTTTAAAATATATAAACATTTTTAAAGAATTACAGAATCCCCAATATAATTTTCTTCTTCTATATACTCATTCAATAAATGTATATTAAGCCATTATATTTAACATATGAAGAATCACCACACTCACCTGCCCAAAAAACTTACGGTGATACCGCTTCTTTTTTTTAAAAAAGTGACATATTTCTATTCACTTCTCAGGACATGGTTTCACGTACCCCCTCATCTAAGGCTGGTTTGATTTCTGGTCAAGATTAGGAAAAAGGATGGAAGAGAAAGAGTTTATATGTTTTACTCACATGGACAAAAAGGAGTACTGTGTATGTCTATGTGTGGATGTGTTCTGAAGTTGTATCACTCATGTTTGGAGTTTCTTTTGGCAGTTTCTTGGCAAAGGTACTAGAGTGGTTTACCTTATCTTTCTCCCACCCATTTTACAGAGAAGGACCTAAGGCAAATAAGGTTAAGTGATTTGGCCAGGTCACACATAGGTAATAATTATCTGAGGCCAGATTTGAATTCAGGAAGATGAATTTTCCTGATTCCAAGTCCAGTGCCTTATCCACTGTGCCACCTAACTGTCCTTTGTGTGTGTTGTTAGATAGACAGACAGACAGACAGACAGACAGATGGATAGGCAGAATATAGTATATACACACATATACAAAATAAATAAATATACAAACAATATATATAAGCAAACAATAATAATATGTGGTATGTAAATAAATTCTATATGAATTCTTGTGGTTAAAATGATGATTAGAGACTATAAATTTCATCTGCAAAATGGAGTTGAGCTAAATCACTTCAAAAGTCCCTTCTTGTTCTAAAATTATCGATCCCATGACCTGCAGATCAAACATCTTGATTCCTTCCTGAAGAATTCAGCATGTCACTCTGATCCTTCATCATTGCTTCCAAAGGGAACATTATGTAAGCATTCTTTCTGCACAGTTCCAAAGGGTCTCATCACAACCCAAGAAGCTCTCATCCGCAGCTTCAAATGAGAGGTCAGAAGAGGGACTTCTGGGAAAAGGATAACTCAGTAAGTAAACACCCTGGAAGGGAGAAAGGAGAGGAGGGTTATCCAGCAATTACACGGTTTGTCACTCTTGGGTCCCGTCATTGTTTCCAACATTAGCTCACGATGTGATCTCCTCCAAGTCCCCTCAAACATGGGATAAAACAACAACAACAACAACAAAATAAAATAAAATAAAATAAAAACAAAAATTATACAAGCAAAGTCCACTGGGAGCTAGAAGCGTGCCTTAAGAGTGGGTGAATGGCTTTGGGAACTATATACCGAAGGACATTAAGGCTAGACAAATGGGATGTCAGTCACCCAAGGAAGAACAGGAATGAAACCATTTGGGCAAACGGCAGAGCCAGGCTCCCATGTGTCTGACTTGGACATCTCAGCCATGGCCATCTGAGTCCTATTCAACACTGCCCCCTTTTGACAAGAGGGAAGAATGGAAGGGATCCGGCTCTCCAGGACATGGCAAAAATGCCCCGGGCTGACTTGTGCAATCAGTGTAAATAGATTAGGGCACACATGGAAAGTGCATTTCAAAACTGGAGGGGCTGTCATGATTTATCACTGACAGCAGCCTTCACGGATGAGAGTTATCAAAGAGAGAGCTATCTGGTGTGGCCCAGCACTTGGAGATAAATCTATTTATTCCTACTGTCCCTTTCTTCACAAGACTTTGATTTATACATGGAGGATTCTTCTGCTTCTCTCGTGGGCCCTGGTTTTTGTCTGGGAGATTCCTGAGAGAATGGAGATCTCTCCGGGGCAGTCAGCCCTGGACAGCAGCCCAAAGTCTAAGATAGAAGGCAAGAACCTAAAAAACACATGATGTTCAGCTGGGGAGCGTTCAGAGATCCCAGCATGGAAAGAAAGCACCCTGGCTTGTAGGAAAACCAGCTAGATTCTCATCCCAGCTCCATCGTTGGTCTTGATGGAGTTAATCTGATAGCTGAGTCATCTGAAAAAACAAAAACAAAAACAAAAAAACAAAAGCCAATGATATCTTCCTCCTTGGAAGGACCAGATGAAATAATGGATATGAAAATGATTAGAAAACTACAAAATGTGGCAAAATGTGCGTGTTTGTTTAAGACTACTTGGTTATAATGTCTCCCCATGATGCTTCATATTGATGACCTTAAGTTGGTGAAAATTAGGTCAGGAAAATATAAGCTCTGGCAATTTGCTAATAAAGTCTCTGCAGTCCCATTACCAGCCTAACCCAGTTTGGAGAGCCTCAGCACCTCACCGGGGAATGGAAGTTTTGGCCAGAGCATACCTCTGGAGGATGGTGTATTTAAGTGAAAGGAGGAGATGTGATATGTGTCGGAAGAGAGATGACATACCTCCACTCAGCAGCAGCCAGAAAAATGGGTTTGGGGAAAGGGAGTAGCAATGAGAAAAGTGATACGTGGAAGAAGGGACTTGCTGTGTTAACAGGACTCCAAAATGAACTTTTCCTTGGAAACGGGGAGAGATCTCCCCGGCCTGAGGTCCAGGAGCCAGTGGTGTATATAATATTGCCTCTGACCCTCAGAGGGAGGTGAGATGTCAGGGAAGTATATGGAACAGCTACAGATTTATTTGTGGAGGAATTGAAATATAACTTTGTGCCCAGAGTCCATACAGGTTGCCAATGTCTCATGCTTACACACGTCCACAAGAGGAAAAATAGAATACAGGACTTCCAAATGATGAATATAAGCAAATCTCTGCAGAGTTAGGGAACACTACCATGCACTATCTCCCACAGGGTCTTTGCTATGGACCACTTCCTTTCAGACTAAAATCCACTGCCCCATGTTTCTCTACCAGAAATGATGAGGCGTTCCTCGCTTTTAAACCTGTGGCTTCTGTAGGAAACACCAAATGTGAAAAAGTATCAAAAACATAAGAAAGCTTTTGTGATGAACTGATGCTGAGGTGAGTCAAAAGAACTCTGAAAACAACATATGTAATAACTGCAACAATGTAAAGCACTAAAATAAGCCTAAAGCCTATATGGTTTCAATGACCAATTTAGGCCCCAAAAAGAGAAAATGAAATTAATCTATCTCTTTTTCTTAGAGAAATGAGGAATTATGAGTATAGAATTTCTGTACATTGTCAGACACAGTCACTATGCTGGTAGGTTTTACTTAGCTTTTTCTTTAAGAAAAAAAAAAGAACACACATGGGGAATAGGGAGGTATATATAACTATTATATAAAACCAAAAGGAATCAAAAAATTAATCTTTTTGGCCACAATTCTACACTACATCTTTTCAAATCCTCTGATCTCTTGATCTGGGAATTTTTTTAAAGTAATGGACAATAGAACTTTTAGGTGACTGATTTCCACTGAAAAGGCAGCTTTGAGAGAGGAAAGAAAGGAAGGAAGGAAGGAAGGAAAGAAGGAGAGGAGGGAGGGTGGGAGGAAGAAAGGAAGGAAAGAAGGAAGGGAAGGAGGGAAGGAGAAAAGGAAGAAAACAAGCATTTATTAAATACTTACTAAGTGTCAGCTAAATACTTTACAAGTATTATCTCATTTGAGAGAGAAGAGGAAAGGAGAAGATAGGACAGGACAGGACAGGAGAGAAGAGAGAGAGGAAGGGAGAAGAGAAGAAGGGAGGGAAGAAGGGAGGGGAGGGGAGAGGATGAAAGAAAAGAGAAAGGAAGGGAGAGGAGAGAGACAGGAGAGAGGGGGAACTCTGAAGAACACTATTAGCAGCTATTGTTCATCATATCACAAAAAAGAAAAAGTGAGAGGGAGAAAAAGGAATTCAGAAAACATCTCAATAAGTCTTATTCAACACATGATCTAGGTAAGGAATATGTTAGCTTCCTAATTGGGTCCCTTACTGTTAAAATCTAAAAGAAGATAATAATCACTGTTTTCAAAGTACCTCAAAAAATTTAGTTAATAATATAAAACATAAGAACTTTTTTATTCTAATCTATATAAAGCATATTTTTTAAAGGTTTAGAAAAGGATCGATAACTAGTATCAGGGAAATAAGATCATCATATTATCTGAAAAAATGAACTTTACAAGTTATGGTAGAGGGTAAGTTAGTTCAAATAAGCATAACCTTATATGTAAATGGATCAAGTTTATAAAAAGAAAAAAATATTAAAGAGTGGATTTTAAAGCATAGCCCATTAATGTGCGGCCATACAAAATACATCTAATAATAAAAGATATACATAGATACTAAGGTGAACTAAAATCTATTGTGGTGTATCTTAAGAAAATCTAGACTTGCCATGCTATCTGCCAAAGTTGAATTTGAATTTAAAAAGCAATCATAGAGATGTCAAAAAAAATTCTTATACTTAAAGGTACCATTGTTAGAATATAAAAATAATATTCTTAACAAATACATATAATAAGGGGATTAGGAGTTGGCTTCTGAAATCTTTCCAGTTCTAAAGAAATGATCCCATGATCTCTTGTCTTGGAAGGTATATTGGACTACCTTTAGGAAATGAGAAATCATTACCTATATGAAAGCAACAGGCTGAAGCCATCTAGCTATATTAAAAACTACGTGAGAAGCTGCATTTCCTTTGGTGCTCTGATACTGCTGAAGGACACACACACACACACACACACACACACACACACACACACACACACACACTCATTCTTCACAAGAACACTTATCCAGCTACCTGCCATCTAGGGGAGTGGGTTGGGGGGAGGAAGGGAAGAGTTGGAACAGAAGGTTTTGCAAGGGTCAGTGTGGGAAAATTACCCATGCATATGTTTTGTCACTAAAAAGCTATAATAATAAAAAATAAATATTAAGAAAGAACACTTATCCAGATTGCAGCCTCATGCAACAAGTCTAAATTCACAAGATCAAGCTGAGCTCTAGAAAGTTAGTGCAATAAGAAACAACATTATCTGAAATTTTTTTATCACAGACATTCCTGGGTTGGTAAGGATAGCTTTAGACATTAAGTCAGCCCTTTCCCTACATGTGATTTAAGAGATCCCAGAAAGAGATTGCCAAAAATAATTCTACTCACCTGGCATAGTACTTAAAATTCTATCACCAAAGATTCATAAATCATCTCTTTTTCAAGTGACAAATCAAACTATTATAAATCACATTTTAGAGTAAACTTGCTACTCAGATTGCTTAATCTTTCCTCCCTGATAGCTAACTAAAAAGTACAATCATAATTATCTTTCTATCAGCCCTTGAAAGAGAGTAAATAATCAGGCTAGATTAGATGGCTTCCTGGGTTCCTTTCACACCCTTGGAACTATGATTCTAAGAATTACAATGTTGTTACAAACAAATGATAGAAAAGTTAGGAAAAGAGAGATAGAGAGATATCAATCTGTGATGGATTAGTAAAAAAAAGCTGGACAAACAAAATAAGCCAAGGAAGCTGAGCCTTGAAGGAAGAATAAGAAGTTTAGACTCTCCATAGAGAAAAAAAGGAGGTTGGAATTCTAATTGAGACAGAATAGCATCAGCAAGTAAGTGACCCAGTGGATCAAGTGCCCGGCCTGAAGTTAAGACAACTAGTCTTCAAGAGTTCAAATCCAGCCTCAGACACTTATTACCTGTATGACTCTGGCCAACCCTCTCCCTCCATAAAATGAACCAGAAAATAAATGGCAAACCACTCTAGTATCACTACCAGGAATATTCCAAAAACGGGGTCGCCAAGAGTCAGACATAACTGAAGGGCAAAAAGTATCAGGAAATGTGCTGAAGTGAGAAGAAGAATAGTGAATATCATAAGGAAAATAATGACAAATAAGACCAGGGATATTGATTCCTAACTTAATAAGGGACTGACTGCCAATTATATATGCATATATATATATATATATATATACATAAAGAGAGAGAGAGAAAGAGAGAGAGAGAGAGAAAGAGAGACAAAGAAAGAGAGAGAGAAAGAGAGGAGAGAGAGAGAAAGGAGAGAGAGAGAGAGAGAGAGAGAGACAGAGAGAGAGAGAGACAGAGAGAGAGAGAGAGAAACATATATGTATATATGACCACTGCTTCATGAAGGGCACCCCATGATGACTTTACTCTGAGCTCAGCTCACTCTGGATTTCTCCTGTTCCTCCCCAGCATCCTTGTCCCAGTGTTAATATCCTTTCCTCTCCCGATCTTCAACCTTTTTCCAGCACCCCTTTATGTGATCTTCCCTCATTAAAATGGAAGCAAATTGAGAGTAGAGACCATGCAGCTTGTTTATATTTGTATCAGGAGCATTTAGCACTTTTTCTGTCTGTTTATCATGATCCTTTGCTGTTCAATCCTGAAATGAGCATCAGAGAGATCAGGCATAACCTTTGTGCCCTAACCTTTTTTTCTTTTTTTTTCTTGATAACTGAAAATGGAGGGGAAAGAGAAGCATCATGTTACATTCAGAATTTCCCAAATTTGCTTCATGAAAAACATCAACAAACTAGAAAGTGTCAAGCAGAGAGCACATCTAGATGATAAAGTCCCTGGAGACCTTTGCAGCAGCCAGAGGAGTGGTGGGTAAAATCACTGAACTCAGAATCAAGAAGATCCAAATTCATATCCCAACCTTGACACTTACTAGCTGTATAATCTTGAACATTCTCAGTCTGCTCCTCTTTAAAATAGGGATGATTGCACATTGCTTTGCTGTTTGGGGAGACTGATTTGGGGAGACTCCATATTAGTGCTCATATTTATATTTAATAAATTATTATCATATTTATCTGACTTGGCTTTCCATAGAGCTACTTATAGTAAATATGTGTTCTTGTTACCCTAAAAAACTTAAATTAAATTAAATTAAATGCAGATGATTATAACATCTACCTCACAGAGTTTTTTGAAGATCAGATGAAATGAATGTACAGTGACACTTGCAAATTTTAAAGTTCTATACAAGTGCTATTTACTCTTATCTGCTGAAGAAACTAGACATATATAGCCTATATGTAGGGAAGAAGGGAAGGAAGACTTAGAGAATATGATCACTAATTTAAAATATTCGAAGGATTAGCCTATAGAATCAGTCAACTAATCAATCAACAAACATTTATTTAGCACTTACTATATTCCAGTCATTTTAATGGATGCAGAAATAAAAATGAAACAGTCCCTATCCCCAAGGAATAGAAGACAGACCAGATTGCCTTACTTGACTCCAAAGGACAGAACCAGGAACAATGGATACAAATAGAAGAGAGGCAAATTTGGTCTCAGGTAAAGGAAAATTTCTCAACAATTAGAATTATCCAGGAGGAGAATGGACGGCCTCAAGTAATGGAGGATTCCCCTTCATTGTTGTTTAGTCGGTCTAATTTTTTATGATCCAATGGATCTGAGCCTACCAACATCATCCATGGGGTTTTCTTGGCAAATGGCTTGGCCATTTCCTTCTCTGGTGGATTAAGGCAAACAGGTTAAGTGCCTCGTCCAGGACAAATTTGAACTCAGTTCTTCCTGACTCCAGATTCAGCTCTCCATCCACTGATTTGCCTAGTTGCTTCTCCCCTTTCATTAGAGATACTCAATGGGCAACAGAGAGACCACATAGCCAGTATTTTATAAAAAGGGATCCTTAGGTGGTTCCCTTTTTTTCCCTCTGATTTGATTTGAGAGACAATAGAAGCTCCCTCACCACTATGTAAAGCAGTTAGTAGCTGTGTGTCTGGCCAGGGAAGATAGATGACTTTGAAAAGAAATATCACTAGTAACTTGAAAGTTGAGACAAATATTCCTTCACAACTCATGAGAAGGCATTCCTGTGAAACCACAGTCTCTCAATCATCCTGAAACCTTGGTTAGAACTCAGAACTGTGGTACCCTAAGGAATAATAAAAGATACCAAATGTTCTCTAAACATCAGGAGGTGGAGGAAGAAAAATCCAAACACTGAGGCCTCGGTCTTGGAAGTCATTCAACCTCAGAAGTGGCAGAAAATCAACAAAAACACCAAACTGTCTTCCAATGATTGTGCCTTGAGGTGTAGAGAGAAATCGCTCCTTGCATCCTCATAAATTAACTGTGTACTGACTGGCCAACTCGAGTCACTATCTGTGTGACCATGGGCTTGAGCCACAGACCTGTGTAGCCATGGGGAGGCAATATCCCTTATGTCTATAAATCTGAAGGAGATATTCTGATTAGAACCGCTTCAATAACAAACTCAGATTCATCAGTGGTTCCAAAGCATTGTTTTTATTAAGGGATTTCAGAAACTTAGAAAAGTATCTAAGTATAAGAATAGGAGAAAGATGAAGAAATCCATTCTACTAAAACTTTGGCAAACTGAGAAAAAAAGACAACAATATTTGATGAGGAAAACCAGGAAGGGATCTGGAAGGGAAAATCATTTAGTCTAACCTTCTCATCTTTTAATTGAAAAAACTGAAGTTCAAAAGAGCAAAATGACTTTCCTGTTATGGAAAAAAGCCATAATTCAAGTCCACCTCCATATTGGTGCTCTTCTGATCTTACTAGGTTTTGAGGATGTCCTTGATCTTAAAAGTTAAACAAAATACCACAGAAGAAAATACTCCAAATTCATCGTCACTGATAGCCCAAACATATTATAGCAAAAATGGGCAAACATTGAATTTCATTGAATAGCAAAGTAATCATAAGTTTCTAGTCTTACATTTGGAAGCTCAGTTCAATTCAATTCAACAAGTATTTATTAAGACCTAAGTGTTGAGCACTGTTGGACGCTGGGAAAATAAATCTAGGGACTTAATGCATATTCCCCTTGCCCATCCTCTTGGGCTCTATGACTCTGAGAAATCAGCTGATGTGCTTCGTCTTTTTTTGTTTGTCCTTTGTCGTTCTAAATGCAGAGAATGCAGTTCCTGACCCAGGAATTTAAGCCATAGATTCCATGCTAAATGTGGTAGCCAGTCCACTGGGGAAGACCTAAGAAGCCAAGGTCCCAAGACACAAGCCCAAGGACTCTTTGTACTTGATTAATGTTATATGAGAACTAAATCAAATTGTGAACCTGATCCCCATCCTCCTCGCAGATATCTAGGCAATACAGGGGAGATTATGCTTGAAAGCATAATTGGGTGCAATGTTTGTATGTTATATCTTTGGAGTAAGTGTTCCTTTTAAAAGCTAACCTGATTCCAGCGGTTAAATGGAACCGGGGTGTTTAAAGTCCTAAAATTGGGGTTTGAGCCAGTAGCAAAGATAAGACCCCTCTCCACCCTCTTAAAGGTACTAACTAGAGGAAAGGTATAAATGTAACACAAAGGGATGGGGGCTGGCAGAGACTAAAAATGAAATAGTCTCTCCCTTCAATAGCTTCTGTTAGGAGAAAACTACACACATCTGGAGAAATAAATATAAATGGCTTTTTGTATGCAAATAAGTATGTAAAAAGTATTATTCAGATGAAGAGAATACCAACAAAAGGGAGGAATCTAGGAAGCTTCATCTTATTAGATGGACTCTTTGGGAAACTAGGTATTCTAAAAGGAGAAAGTGAAAAGGGAAAGACTAAAAAGTCTGGAGGACAATCTGTGCAGAAACCCAGAATCGAGAGATAGAAGGTCATCTACTGAGAAAAGCAAATAAATCAAATTAACTGAAATGAAAAGACCTGAGGGGCAGTAATGTGAAGTCAGGAGAACAGTACAAGTTGTTAAGGGCTTTAAAAGCCAAACAGGAGATTGTATTTTATCCCTAAATGAACAGGGTACCAATTTAAGAATGAGTACTTTTAAGTGAGCCTTAACCAATTGGGTATCCTGACTAAATCTACCAAGTTCTGGTCCCAGTTAAGCTTCTCAGAATTTCACAAGGGAAACTGAAGGTCAAAAAAGTTCAGCTAATTATTCAGTAATATCACTCAGTTGAGTCAATAGTCAAATGAAACTAAAGGTCCAGTTAAACATACATTCTGTCCTGAGCACTGTGAAGGGATGTTAAAAATAAATAAATAAATAAAGACCATCTTTGTCCTTTAGGAGTTTAGAATTCAGAGAAAGAGAGAGATGAGTGATTGACACTGTCATTTGTTTACAATGTCTAATTGAGAAAGCAGCTAGAATACTTAAATTCAAATCTTCAGAAACCAGCCATGTGACCCATGGAAGTATGGGGCAGGAGGAGGTAACAGGACCAGGCTGTCAATGGCCCAGGTAAGAATTATAGCTTTTATCAGACTGCACTTAAAGTGAAATAGAGAAATCCAGTCTCAAATAAATAAAATAAATAATAATAAAATAAAATAAAAGCTATGCTTGAACTAAGTTTTGAAGGAAGTAAAGGGATTCCAAGAAGCTGAGGTAAGAAGAGGTAGAAGAGTTCATTCCAGTCAATGGGAATGTCTATGTAAAGCCACAGAGAAATAAGAGAGAAAGCCATGTGGGATCAAGTGCAAGAAAGTCAGTTTAATTGCCATGTGGAATATAAGAAAGAAAGGCTTGTATATAGAGTCTGTAAGGAAAATTGGTATCAAGTTGTTTAGGACTTTAAATGATAGAGATATTTATATTTTATCCTGGAGACACGAGGGAGCCTCAGAGTATATTGAATATATGTCTGATGTGGCCAGACCTGGACTTAAGGAAAACCACTTGGGAAGCTCTGAGGAGGATGGATTGAAAGAGGAACAAGTAGAGGTAAGGAAGTCAATTAGAAGGCTATTGTAATAGTATAAACAAGAGGTGGTAAGGACTTGACTTAGGATGATAGTTATGTGAGTGGAGAGAAGGAGATGCATGAGAGAAATGTTCTGGAACCAGAAATAACAAGATTTGGTAACTACTTGGAGATGTGAAGTGAGAGAGGGTGATGAGTCAAGAATAATACCACTCAAAGAATTGGAAATTGGGTCAATTTCCATCAATTGGGAAATGAGTAAATAAGTTATGCTATATGAACATAATAGAATATTATTGTTCTATTTAAAAATGATGAGCAGACTGATTTCAGGTTTTTGATTTCAGAAAAGCATGGAAAGATTTATATGAACTAATTCTGAGTGAAGTGAGCAGAACCAAGAGATGTACACAGTATCAGCGAGATTATGTAAGGATCAACTTTGTTAGACTTGGCTCTTCTCAGGAATGTAGTGATTCAAGACAAGTCCAATAAATGGCATTTTCCATCCACATCCAGAGAGAGAACTATGGAGAATGAATGTGGATTAAAGCATATTATTTTCACCTTTTTTGTTATTTTTTCTTTCTCATGGTTTTTCCCTTTTGTTCTGATTTTTCTTTCACAACATGACTAAAATGGAAAAAATATTTATACATGTATAACCTTTATCAGATTGCTAGCTGTCTTTGGAAGAAGGAAGGTAGGGAGGAAAGTAAAAAATTGGAACACAAAATCTTCCCAGAATGAGTGTTAAAAACTAAAAGAAAAAAAAAGTTAAGTTTATGTTTTGCTAAAAAAAAATGCCTCTGTTGCAGTTTTGTATTTGTTGAGTTGAAATAACTGGTACTAGCTTGAAAATCCTAGGAGATGTGAGACTGACTGGGGATCACCCGAACCATATTATATTTATTAGTAGAGGACTTGGTGAGATGAGAAACAAAAATGGCAGTTCTTTTTTTTTTTATTTTCAAAATACATGCAAATTTTCAACATTTTTTTCAACATTAACCCTTGCAAAACCTTATGTTCCAAAATGTTTCCCCTTCCTTCCACCTCCTTTCCCTAGGCAGCAAGTAATCCAATAAATGTTAAACATGTCCAGTTCGCTTAACACATTTCCATAATGATCATGCTGCACAAGAAAAATCAGATCAAAAATGAAAAAAATGAGAAGGAAAACAAAAAGCAAACAAACAACAAAAAAGTGAAAATATTATGTTGTGACCCACACTCAGTTCCCACAGTTCTTTCTCTGGGTGCAGATGGCTCTCTCCATCACAAGATCATTGGAACTGGTCTGAATTATCTCATTGTTGAAAAGAGCCAAGTCCATCAGAACTGATCATCACATAATCTTATTGTTGCTGTGTATAATGTTCTCTTGGTTCTGCTCACTTCACTCAGCATCAGTTCATGTAAGTCTCTCCAGGCCTCTGAAATCATCCTGCTGGTCATTTCTTACAGAGCAATAATATTCTATAACCCTCATATGCTATAAATTATTCAGCCATTCTCCAATTGATTAAGTTTCCAGTTCCTTGCCACTTCCATAAACATTTTTGCACATACATTCTTTAAGATCTTTTTGGGATATAAGCCCAGTAGAAACATTGCTGGATCAAAGAATATGCACAGTATGGTAGCCCTTTGAGCATAGTCCAAATTACTCTCCAGAATAGTTGGGTCCATTCACAACTCCACCAAAAATGCATCAGTGTCCCACTTTTCTCACATCCCCTCCAATATTTGTCACTATCTTTTTCTATCATTTTAGCCAATCTCAGAAGTGGGTAGTGATACTTCAGAGTTGTATTAATTTGCATTTCTCTGATCAATAGTGATTTAGAGCATTTTTTCATGACTAGAAATGGCTTTAATTTTTTGTCTGAAAATTGTCTGTTCATATCCTTTGACAAAAATGTCAGGTTTTACTTTTAAAATTGGCTGCATTTTCAAAGTTCAAAGACAATTTTAATGAAGCTAAATAAAGTATGGACACACAAAAGTTCACTGACATAGTTTGATATGTGATAGATTCGTTGCTATCTGCCAGAGGTGGATAGTAGCATTAGAAAATTATGGATTAAATATACACTACCAGCCTAGGCAGATAGGTAGCTCAGTACCACCGGACTTGGAGTCAGGAAGATGTTGAGTTTAAATCTGGCCCCAGATTAGCTGCGTGACCCTCGTCAAATCTATTTGCCTTAATCTAATGGAGAAGAAAATGGCAAACCACGACAGTGACTTGCCAAAAAAAAAAAACCCATGGACGGTGGTCCTGGGAGTCACAAAGAGACAGATATGACTGAATAGTTGAACAATCAGCCAAGGAATACAGTAGATGCAGATACTCTGTCCTATGGACCACATGACTCTGAAGCTACAAGGATACCCTCAGCAGGGTTGTAGGGAGAGCTATCTTTGATATTTGGAGAACAATACCATAATCAAAAATAAGTTAAAATAAGTATTCTGTACTTCTACTAGTTTGGGGGAAGAACAAAGGAAAATCATTTTAATAAACTTTTCTCATTTCTTTGTCTCAGGTGTCCTTGAATGACTGGCAGCAAGAGTAAATGCTTGATGAATGACTTTGAGAAGTGATACAAGATAGTGATAGGAGAAAGATTCCTTCCCTCGAGTTCACCTTTATTGTTGAAACAGTGGAAGGAGTTGGAGCAGTGCAAAGTAAGACTGCCCCAAACTGGACCTGACCTCCCCAC
Organism: Sminthopsis crassicaudata; assembly: GCF_048593235.1. Lineage (NCBI taxonomy): Eukaryota > Metazoa > Chordata > Mammalia > Dasyuromorphia > Dasyuridae > Sminthopsis > Sminthopsis crassicaudata. The sequence continues at coordinate 621,469,245 of NC_133618.1, read as the reverse complement.
AATACCAGGAAGCTGTTGGTGTACCCAGGACAATTCTCTACATAGCCACCTCCAAAGGATTATTTTGAATATTTGGGATGAGGAAGGACACTTGATGAGCTGGTGAGAAATAGATTTTACTGCCCCACATGGCAGTGAATGTCTCTGAGAAGTAGGAGACATTCCTAGTGTGTTCAGTGGAAAGGATTGCCAACTTTTGGGGCCTACTTGGAGGATTTAAGTGCCCACAGGTCTCCACAGTTTGGGTCTATAGACTTCTTATCCCTGAAAAGAGCTTATAGCAGCATGGCTAAGTGCCTACCATGTGCCAGGAACTGTACCAAGATCTTGGGATACAAAGAAAGGTAAAAACTCAAGGAGTTTACAACCTCATGAATTTCCACTTCCTAGTGATTGCGGATCATTTTATTCATAACATACAACCAGAAAAAGAAAGCTTTCACAATGTCACAGTACTTTCCTGAATATAATTTCTCTGCCAAAATCAGAGTAGAGATTTTAAAAGCAAACTATTAAAGTTTTGCAAGAATTGAGAATTCTAGGACCCCCACCCTACTACCCTCAGGGAAAGTCACAGACTGAGCAACATGCTAGGGACCATGTGGCCTGCAAAGAAATGGTAGAATAAATCTGTGGCATTTCTAACACATCCATAGAAGGCTACCAAAAATAATGCCTCAAGCCTCTTTACTGTTTGGGGGAGAATAACACTTGCCTATTAACTTGCACTTTGGAGTTTCAGGAGATGGAGAAGAGACTCACAATGAGTGTGTCTCTCAGCTAAGAATAGATGAAAAAGAATCCCCATCGAGCTATAGCCTTCACTCAGAAAAATCTCTGATAGAAGTAAGTAATAACCTAATGCTCTTTTCTGTTGTCAAGATCTTTATTGAGACTGTGCATACCCTTTGATCCAGCAGTGTTACTGCTGGGCTTATACCCCAAAGAGATCTTAAAGAAGGGAAAGGGACCCGTATGTGCAAGAATTTTTGTGGCAGCCCTTTTTGTAGTGGCCAGAAACTGGAAACTACGTGGATGCCCATCAATTGGAGAATGGCTGAATAACTTGTGGTATATGAATATTATGGAATATTATTGTTCTATAAGAAACGATCAGCATGATGATTTCAGAGAGGCCTGGAGAGATTTACATGATGATAAGTGAAATGAGCAGAACCAGGAGATCATTGTACATGGCAACAACAAAATTATACAATGATCAATTCGGATGGATGTGGCTCTTTTCAACAATGAAGTGATTCAGGCCTGTTCCAATGTCCTTGTGATGAAGAGAGCCATGTGTATCCAGAGGGAGGACTGTGGGAACTGAATGTGGATCACAACATAGTATTTTTACTTCTTTTGTTTTTGTTTGCTTGCGTTTTGTTTTCTTACTCATTTACTTTCCTTTTTATCTGATTTTTCTTGTGCAGTCAGAAATTGTATAAATATCTTTACACATATTGGATTTACACATATATTTTAACATGTTTAACATATATTGAATTGCTTGCCCTCTAGGGGAAGGAATGGGGGGAAGGAGGGGAAAATCTGGAACACAAGGCTATGCAAGGGTCAATATTGAAAAATTATCCATGCATTTAATAATAAAAATAAAAATAAAAAGCTTTTTTAAAAAGATATTTATTGAGGTGCTAAGATTCTGATAAGAAATGTTTGGGATCAAGTAATATATAAGAGAATGAACCAAAGGAAAGACATTCCATATCAAGTAGTTGCAAGACTGAGAAACTTACCAGGTGACAAAAAATAGATATAGGAAATGGTCCTCATCCTATAAAGACAATGCACCAAATAAATAAATAAAGTAAAAACAATGTACTTCAGCCATCTCTTCATCTAGTATCCATTGAGGAGGTAGCTGGACTTTCAGTTCATCAGTGATGAACAGATAGTGAGCTTATGAAAAGAAGAGTCCATTCAGTTGGAGATTACTAGAGTTGCTATTGAAACCTATAAACTCCTTCTCAGAATGATGTTTTTAAATGCCTAAAATAAAATACATAGAAAAGGAAGGAAGGAAAGAAGGAAGGAAGGAAGGAAGGAAGGAAGGAAGGAAGGAAGGAAGGAAGGAAGGAAGGAAGGAAGGAAGGAAGGAAGGAAGGAAGGAAGGAAGGAAGGAAGGAAGGAAGGAAGGAAGGAAGGAAGGAAGGAGAGGGGAGGAGAGGGGAGAGGAGGGAAGAAAGAGGAGGGAGGGGAGAGAGGGGAGGAGGGAAGGAGGGAGAGAGGAATGTAGATAGATAAATGATAAGGAAAGAGGGAAGAAGAAAGGGAGTAAAGGAGAAAGAGAAACATAGATAGAAACAGAGAGACAGAGAGAAACATTTATCAAATATTTACAATGTAGTAATAACTCTGTTAAGCCCTGAAAATTAAAAGAAAACAAGATGGTCCCTACTTTTTTTTTTCTCTCCCTTTTTTTTTCTTTCTGAGGCTGGGGTTAAGTGACTTGCCCAGGGTCACACAGCCAGGAAGTGTTAAGTGTCTGAGACCAGATGTGAACTCGGGTCCTCCTGACCCCAGGGCTGGGGCTCTATCCACTGCCCCAGATGGTCCCTACTTTTAAGGTATTCATATTCTAACCATGTCCTCTGCCTAGAAAAGGTAAATATATCAAAGAAGTCATCTCATCTGTGATTCTGAGTGCATGCAGACACATGGAGTTCATTAAATTAGAGTAACCCTATATGGGAGAACCAACTGGGCAAAATGGAGAAGACTGCCTGGGTGTATACATATGTACTGCAGAGTATATGAATTATGGGATTTTGTGATGGAAGAGTTGAGCTTTCAGATTTAAAAAAAAAAAAAACCTAAGTACAAAATTCATCTGTGTCTGCTGTGCAAACCACAACCATTTATTTCTCTGGGTAACTCTCTAAAACTGTGAACTGAAGAGAAGGTGCCAGCCTACATTAGCAGAAGGAACTCCTTACTGGGAGTTCCCTTGGAAAACTATGATTAGTCATCCTCTAATTGAAGAGCTGGAAGAAAGCTTAGAGATCACTCAGCTGATGCCCTCATTTTATATATAAGAAAGCTGAATCCATGGAGTTGTTTCTTCTTCTTTCCAGACATATTTTACTAGTGAAAAGTAAACACCCAAGTCTAAAATGAATTGTAAAATTTACAAAAAGAAAAGAAAAGTAAACACCTATTCCTTTTCCCTGTGTTTCCCCAGCTCCTTTAAATTCTTTTCTATTAGATCATGTGCATTAGTGTGAGGTCTTTACTGCCTCATGGCTTAGGTCCCAGGGCCATTGACCATGCCAGCAATTTACCACTTAGTCTGAACCTAATACTCTACAGATTTACTCTGATATTTTCAGCATAACTGTATCTAAGATAAGAGAATATTCCATATTCATCATCAGTCAGAAAGAGACGGAAAAAATGAAGGTCTTTTTCTAACTCTTTTCCTTCTCTCACTTTCCCAATCACATCAGAAAGTCCAGGCGCAGCATATGTGGGTAATGCAAAGAATAGAACTTTGATCTCCTTTAAATAATAGGGGAAGAACATTCTGATTTGAGTTTGTTATCAGGGTGGGGACCAGACATTGGAAAGGAGTGAACTATCCATTCATATGGACTTACTACACAGGTTGGGCTTTAGTAGGTAGCTATCAATCACCAAATGTGTTTTATAGTCTGCAGTCTGGTCTTAAAGAAAATTCAGTATCCAATCCAGTCTCTTTCCTTAGAGATATTAAAGAACGATGTATTTGCCTTGGATCTTTCATGATGGGGTCTCATTGTTCTGCATCTTCTAAAATAAAGTACATGGAGTCTACATTATGTTAGAGTAGGAAAGAGGCAGATGAGCCATAACATCAGGTATCAACCAAAAAAAAAAAATATATATATATATATATTTCATATGATTAGACTAATGTTGAAATGTTTTGACTTAATTTGTTCATGGACCAATGGGGAGCAGAGCACCATGGCTCCCAGACAAATGGAATCACCAATTGATATCAGCTAAAATTAAAACATGCTCTGGCTAAAGCAGAAGCAAAGAACAAAAGATTTACATCACTTACATCCAGGCTCTCATTTCTATATTTATAATTATCTATCTACGTATATAAAATATATATATATAAATACATACACACATATATATGCATATATTGTGTATACATGAATGTATACACACATAGATATATATCCCTATGTGTCTGTGTGTGTATAAGCTTCCTAAAACTCCTCTCTGCAGGCTTTATTCTACTCCTGTTATCCAATTCAGGCTTCCAGCCTGGATGATGATGATGATCATGATGTTGACAACAATAAGAAAAGCTAGCATCTCTCTGATATTTTGGGTTTACAAAGCACTTCACAAATATTACTTTATTTTAACATCACAACAATCCTATTCCTGGCTTCGTTTTTCCTCTCTTGTCTTTCCCCAGCCCCTAATATTATGGCCCACCTATCCATTTCCTCGTCTCTAAATAACCTGCAATTGTACCTTGATTCTCAGATGTAGATTTTCAAGGCTAGAAAAGTCCCCAAAAGGTCATTCAGTCCAAACTAAACTTAATGATCCCAACAAGCATTTTGTAAGTTCTCATGCTGTACCATTTAGGGACAGGAACTTTTTTTTAGGACTTTCTATCCTAAGACTTAATAGTAAGTATATAATAAATGCTTGTTGATTGATTGATTGATTGGCCATCCATCTCTTTCCAAAGGTAAGAAGACCTACCATCTTACAAGACAGAATCACTATCAATATCAATATTCTAGTAGTATATTCATCTCTTACTATCTTTCTTTCCTTGTCTTATTTCTCTGTTTCCTTCCTCTCCCTTCTGGTTTGCTTGAGTATCTCTCCTAATCCCTTTTGCTACTTCTCTCTCACCCTGCCTAGTCCTGGTGGATTATGTCCCATTTTTAATTTACTCATAAATTTAATTTACCTCATGCTATCAATAGTATGGAAGAAGTGATTTAAAATTATCGATAGCAACTGACCCAATCCTCCTTCCTACTTCTCCCCCTCTAGTTTAAGCTACTGTGAGCTTTCTAAATCTTGCTGAAAATGGTATTGACCAACTCTAAAGCTCCACATTGGGTTCCCTAGCACAAAGAAAAGACTTTAAAAGGATTTGGATCAAACTATCATAAAAATGCTTGAACCTACAAAAATGGGGAATGGGGAAAGGAAAGAAAAGGAAACCTTTAAGAAAGTTTGGAGCCTGAGATATTGCCGACCCAGACCTTCCTAAGTTAACTAAAAAGGCTATGTTACTAATGGGGGATCAGGGAGGAAAATCAATAAAACTCTCATTTCTTGGCTCCTAAACCCCAATCCATGAACTGACCCAGCACTCTGGGCTCCCATTTCTCAGTGTCCATGGGCTGCTCATTCGTTCAGACTGAAATCATCCAAATGTTTTCAGAGACTGAATAGCTGGCTGTCAGACGCCTAGAGCTTAGGAGCAGGAGGCCCCTTTGGCCAGGAGAGATCCCAGACAAACCCCTAAAGGTTCACATTCAGTTCAAAACAATGAACCCAGGAATTTTGAGTGGGTTCTACTCTTGGCCTAAGGCCCTTTCTCCTCCTAGTACTTACAGATGCTCCATTCTGTGGAGTTCCAGCTCAATGATCAGCACCATCCTAAAATAGAATAAGAAACTATCCAAAGAGGTGAAAATATGCATTTTTAGTGGAAAGGATCAGATATGGAACATACTTTCAATACCAGTGATTGGATTACTGGCCTGGTGTTGTCCATGGTACAAGGTACCAAAGTACCAAAGAAGTTAGATTTTTCTAACATTTGTTCCAATTATAACAAAGAAGTTTCCCTCAACATCTCTCTGAAAAAATATTAAGGCACAGAAAACAGTCCTGTAGGTTTTCTAGTACAAACTTTACAATTGGAGAAGCCAAGATCCAGAAAAGTTAAATGGCATTTCTAGGGTCCCACAGACAGTAAGTGACAGAAGTAGGATGTAAACCCAGTTCATCCAATTGCAGGCCAGAGGTCATTCCACTCCACTGCAGATTTTTTTAAGACCTCCAAGGGAAAAGATTGCCCCAATGTTGAAAGCCTGTCACAAAGTTCTTCTTTACATTTCATTTCCTTTTATTCTGTCCTCCAGGGAAGAGAACAGCTGGTTGCCAACAGCCTGCCCAAAAAAGACAGGGGGTTTTTGTGGATTGTGCTAACAATCCATGCTGACAGATTTCCTGTGTTTTCCCTTGTTATATTTCCTGTGTTATGTCTCTGGGAGGGAGCATAAAAGCTAGCATTCTGAAGCAGATACACAGGCAGGAACTAAATTCAGTGAAATCCATCCTTTTTTTTGAGCCTGAAGCAAAGGACACTGGACTGCCTTGGAAGAAAATGCATACACTCCTAAGGATGTTGCTGGCCCCTGGGGACGAAGACCCATGAGCCCATAGTCTATAGGAGACTACTCTGAAACAGAGTTAATGACAGAGAACTATGTTCCTTAACTATCAATGGATCTTCATTCCTGAGCTATAATAGTGATAGGTGATTCTAGGTGATTACAACAATGGAACCCAAGTACTTCTCAAAGGTTTTCTTTTATGTCTCATGTTTCAACAATTAAAATCTTTATAAAATACACGTTGATTCTAACTGTTTGAAATACTACTTAAAACAGATTGAGGCTTAGTCCTATTCAAAGTTCTTAAAAATAATAGCTACTGATGGTAATTCAATTATGTTGCTATGGTATTGAATAAACAAAGGTTTAAGGGCACGGGGAAAAATATCATCTTTTTAGACAAATCAAAATTCTCATATATCCATAGCTTATCTGCCTGAATTTGGGGGAGGAGGGTGAGCATCTTACTTATTCAATATCCCGGCAAATTCTTAGGGGAATGCAGAAATAATTACTACAATTTTAAGAAAGCATACGTCATTAGAATATAACTTCCAGAAAAGCAGAGCTGTTTTCCCTTTCTTTGTCCCCTTAACATTTAACACAGTCCCTGGCACATAATAAGTGCTTAATAAATGCCTGTGGACTAACTGAAGAGAACTGATTGGAACAAAGAGAGCCCTTCTCAGACATCTTCCTAGAACCTTGAGGGTTAGAAACTGCCTCAAAGGCTGAGATCTCTTTTTTTCCCTTCCCCTTCTCCCAATAAAAAGCCTTTCAGAGGCCAATGATAACTCATACTCTGGCAGAGGGGATGATGAGTGAATGTAACTGGAAGGGTCCCATCACACACTTAAGTCGCTCCCACTTAACAGTCAGTCATGAGTTAGTATCACTTTTCAGTCTCTACTGACCAGGGTTACGATTTGAGTCAAACATCTGGTGGTAGAAGCACCATGGTCCAACATTGGTCCCACTAGCACTGGTCCTTTCCCTCATTCTTCCTGAATATATGAGTTTTTAAGGGAAAAAATACACATAAACACACATGAACAAATTGGATTTTATTGGAGCTCTTGGGCCACTGGATTCGCTAAAAATAAACATTCTGTTGATATCATTGGGTGTTTATAGGAAGGTCCATAATCAGGATCCTTTGGAGTTTGAAAACAACAGCTATAATCAATCATAGAATTATAGGTTCAGAGTGGGAAAGTCTTAGCAATTATCCAGACCCACTCTCCCATTTTCTAGACCACAAAAACAAATCCCAAAAGGTGTTTTATCCAAGGTCACCCAGAAAATAAAGAAAAACCAGGATTCCAAACCCAGAATCACTGCCTATAAATCCATCACTCTATCTATTATACCACAGTAGTTCTATCAATATTGTTCATTCAATACCGACTGTGTGGGATAGCTAGGTGGTGCAGTGGATAGAGCACAGGGTCTGGAGTCAGGAAAATCTGAATTCAAATCAGGTCTCAGACATTTACTAGCTGTTCATTCTTGGGCAAGTCAAACTTGCCTCAGTTTCTCATCTGTAAAATGGGGACGCATGGAGAAAGAAATGTCAAACCACTCTTGTATCTTTGCTAAGAAGTAGACAGAGTCCGCAGGGTCACATAGAGTCAAACAGGACTGAACGATGGAGCAACAGCAACCCACTATGTGTACAAGACTAATTGGGGAACAATGGGAGACCAAAGGATGTCAAATCTTGCCTTCAAGGATGAGGCTGGGGAGACAAAACACACTTGAATTAACAGCTGAAGAACAATATTTGATGACAAGTAGAGAATTTATTGCTATTTAGAATGTAGAATAAATTTTCAAAGATCATAAGAGTTCAGAAAAGCAGGGATCAGTGAGGGTCCCCAGAGTTCTCACTTACCTTCTGAACCTGCAGAAAAACAGACAGCCCAGCCAATGAAAAAGAAAAATCATAACAGGTCCCTAAAGAATAGACAGGGGGTCCTTTAAGACCAACCATTTTCCCATATCCTCCAGAAGTACTCTTGAGGCGTGAGAGAATAGCTAGGTCTGAGGTTCTCTCATAAATCTCCAGTCTCCCCCAACTTTCCAAGGGACATATCATCATTGACACAAAATAATCCGTGTCTCAGAAAGGCATTCCACCCTAATCACTCAGGGCTGGGGGAGGCCCTTCCTAATATTGTTTTAATGTGACGGGGCTTGAAGAAATTTACAATGTCCTTGATTGGGTTAAAATTCCAAACAATCAGGCCAAGGGCCCCTGCTTTGACATTTAAAGCAAGACATATTTAAGCTCTCTTCCTTTCTCCCCTAGGAGCCATGTGATGACCTAGAATTTCAACTGAAGTCAATTACTCTTTGGGACCGTCTGAGATAGAGCAAAAACCATTAATAGGAGCCGGCTGCAAGGCAAATTTGTCAGTAGATTACTATGGATGAGATTATCTATAAGATCCCTTGTAACTCTGAAATTCTTTTTTATAAATTGTAGTTATCAGTAGATGGGAGATCCCTTTTCCGCAAGTGGATAACAAAAGGGGAAGAGAATAAGCATTTATATTTACCCTACTATGGACCAGGAATTGTGCTAAATGCTTTACAAATAGGGCCTTATTTGATCCTTAACAAGAAGCCTGGGGAATAGGGGCTACTATTAACCTCATTTTGCAGAAAAGCAAAATAAGACTGGCCCAGGATCTGATGCCAGATTTGAACTCAGGTGCTTTTGACTCCAGACCCAGTGCTTCCTCCACTGAGTCACCATGCCCATGGGATAATGCTATAGAGCTAGCAAAAGCCAAGGCCAGGAGTCCATCTGAACAGAGAAACTGCTGATTCTTCTGGAAAAGATGAGCACCGGGAGCCCCAGGGAGTCCCTTCCCAGGCAAGTAGTGGGCATCCAATCACACGGGCCACAGAATAATGAGATGTGCCTTTCCCTAAGGGAGCAGGATATACAGGCTGGCATCTCAAGAACGCAGAATGCAGTCCCCAAGGACTTTGGAGAAAGAGAGAGAAGTTCCTAACCTCATGACATGGCCTCTGATCCCAGAAGGAAAAAATTAAGTCATTATGCAATCAATTGTGTCTTGGTGAATGACTAGAACCAATGACATTATTATGAGCCCTTTCAGTGACATTCAGACAGAACGAGAAGGAAATGATTCAGAATGACTCTGGTAGGATGCACATTTTGGAAGGGGAGGGAAAAGGCTTCCTCATACTGCCAGGCCTGTCAGCACATCCTGGAGCTTTGCAGGAAACATCATTTGGGTACTTTTCAGGTAGGATAGCAGAAACCATGACCTTTCTTCCAACCCTACTGAAGTCCTTGCCCTTTCTCTCTCGTGGGTTGTGACCCAATAACTGGCCTTCTTCCCCAAGGTCTGGCCCCAGCTAAGCTCAGAATTTCACAAGAGAAACTGAAGGTCAGAAAAGTTCAGCTGACTAACCTAATGTCACTCAGTTGAGTCAATAGTCAAAATGAGACTAAAGGTCCAGTTAAATATACATTCTGAGCTGGGCCCTGTGAAGGGATGTAAAAGAAATAAAGACACCCTTTAGGAGTTTAGAGTTCAAAGAGAGAGAGAGATGAGTGATTGACATGCTGTCATTTTTCTACAAGTTCTATTGGAGAAGGCAGAAGGCTTAAATTCAAATCCTCCCTCAAATATTAGCCTCAGACCTTAGACACCCTAATAATCTGCCTGATTTTCCTCTTCTGTAAAATGAGGGTGATATTAGCACTTATTACTCAGGGCAGCTAGGTGATGCTACAGTGCATAGAGCAGCGGGCCTGGAGTCAAATTCTTTGTGAGTTCAAACATGATCTCGGACACTTACTGGCTGTGTGATCCCAAACAAGTCACTTAACCCTATGTGTCTCAGTTTCCTCACCTGTTAAATAAGCCAGAGAAGGGACTATTCCAAGATCGTCCCCAAAAAAATCCCAAATGGAGTCACAAAGAGTGGGACGTGACTAAAATTACTGAACGATAAAAATGAAAACAGATAGAAAGAGCTAAGAGATGAACTTAGCAGCTAAGCTCTTGTCTGGCTCCTCTGTGACTGTGTACTTGTCATGCCCAATGCTTCAGTTTCTCCAAGACTGCTCTGAAGCTCCTCTTGTAAACTAAAAATTAAGTTATCAATCATTTGTATCTGGGTATGAGTTTTCACCTCCAGATCCCTGTGACCCTGATCATCTGCCAGATACTGATCACCAAAAGAACTCACCTGAAGCAGTGTTCTACCTGACAACACCCCCTTGACTCCATTTACCTGCCCAGACTTCCTTCTATTCCCCACTTCTGAGACCTTGTCCTGCCCTCAATGGGTCTATCTAAAAACCAGCTAGCTAGTCTGACTCTAGTCTGGCCTATCCTGCCCCAGAATTATGTTTCCTCATCTGTAAAATGAGGGGGTTGACTCAGGTGACATCTAAGGTCTCTCCTCATGAGCCCTGTGTCTGACTAATGGCTTAAATGCATAAGATAGGGTGAGGAAGGTTCTGAGTGCAGATTTTCTTGCCTAAAATGCACCATGCTTCCTCTCTGATATCATGACATTCAAACTTATCATTTTAGCTGTTTCTTAAATTTCCTCTTCAGGTTTCTTCAAGAACTCTAAGCTCAATCATGTGACATAAGTTTTTAATTTGAAAATTAATTTTTTGTGGAAAAAAGTGAAGTAAAAGAAGAGTGGAAGAAGAAAGAGAAAGGGGGATCCAAAAAGAGGTTAAAGGAAATTATTTCAACACATTGGATTCATTTGGGAAGCATCTCTCTCTTGATTGGCCGGAGGGTTTTCGGTGTCACTTGAAGCTTTCCATGGCAATCAAGGCTGCCATAGTGATCATAACCACAAGTGAGAGAACAGATCAATGGAGGATTCCCTGCCCATAAGCCAAAATTAAAGAGACAGTCCATTGCCCCTCTGGAGAATATTAGAACCACATTAAAAATAATGCAGACAGAAGACACCCAGGAATAAATATGTGATCCCCCAAAAGTTTTTAATTTATGTAAACCAGCAGGTCATGGGCTAAACCACAAAGGCCCCAATGGACCCCAAGGCCTTTCTACTCTTTGATTTCATTTAGCCTTTCCCTTCCATAAATCAATTTCAAAGGGCAAAAAATAGTCCACATTCCCTTTACCTAGTCAAGAAAACTTCTAACATTTCTCTAGCCATACCCCCTTTCTTCTGCCCAATTCTCTCTTTTTTAAATTATCCCTTCTCTAAAAAGTAAAACCCTGAATCTGTTATTTCATAAGCCTAAAAATGACCAGCTTTCTAGCTAACTAGGGATTCTCTGTTTGGGACTAATCAGATTCTCACATGATCCATCCTAGAAAAGAACCCAGTCGGTTTCCATTTTTCTAAGCAAAATCAACAACAAGAAGCATGTATTAAGGAATTACAAAGTGCCAGGTGCTGCTTTAAGTGTTTAAGATATAAATAAGGAGGAAAGGGGCCTGGCCCTCAAAGAATTTACATTCTAATGGAGGAGAAAACAAATAACTAAGTACTTATAGGATATACAGAGTAGATCATCAGGTGTTTGTATGATGTAGGAAGGGACATAAAACTGGCAAGTTCTAGGAAGAGGTGTGCCACGTCCTGAGAACAGCTTCTCCCATGGCCTGAAGACCACTATGCCCAAGTCTCTTTGTTGATATCCCTACTGACTTACAACTTCCCTAACCTCCCCCAGCCCATGAGGTGGGTATCAGTCCTGGCCCCAAGCTAGAATGGAAGTGGGATGCCCTAGTTTGGGGCTGCTGTCCCCATAGTAGGGGGGACTGGCATAGCACTCCCCTGTGACTTCCCTTGGATGTCTCGAGTTAAACCATTGGGCCTTCCCTTAAATGAGCCAAATAAAAGCACTGTTCTTTTCAGCATGCATTAGCTCATCTGGATCTTCAGCAGAGCCTCTCCAATTCCTAGCAATGGACCCCAATACCAGATCTAAAATGAGAACTTTAATAAGGAAAGTATTCTGGAAAACTGAGAGTAAAATGAGGGCTGAGAGATGCTAAAAGACTGAGGGCAGCCAGGAAGTGCCAGAATGCACAGAGCAGGAGGCCTAGAGTCAGGGAGACTCATCTCCCGAGTTCAAATCCTGCCTCAAACACCTACTAGCTGTGTGACCCTGAATGAGTCACTTAACCTTATTTATCTCATTTTCCTCATTTGTAAAGCAAGTTGAAGAAGGAAATGGTGAGCCACTCACTCCAGTATCTTTACCAATATTATGAAGATTCAGAAATAACTAAACAAAAGACAGAGATCCATTCTTTTTTTACTGATCCCGTTGTATCATGAAAGTTGAAACTCTAAGAGGCAAATTGAGTATGCTTATGGTCAGAACATCCACTAAGTTTCACATAGAAACCACACCTAAAGCAGGGTCTCCAGAGTTTAAAGTCCAAGCTGGCGAGAGAAACCTGGTGATTTGAGCTGAATTTCCTTCAGTTCAAGCTCCAAGCTGAAAGCAAATGTCATGAACCCCCCCCCATGACCTAAAACAAAAGTCTTAAAGAGAGAACTAACACAGCTAAGCTTCCTCCAGCTCCAGCAAGGAGCCAACAAACATTCTTCTGCTGAAATGTGAACCAGGTGCAATCACATTCTGGGGCAACATCTGGCCCCAGGAGGATGTGATTCCCACCCATCAATGGGCCAAAATTCCATTGGTATTAATGAAAAATGGCAACTCCACAATGGAGGAAGTAGAAACGAGACCAGGTTTGCCACTGACCACTAGCCCAGCTACTGGGAACATTTTGGACAGAAGGTGCTGGCTTGAAGGAGAAATACGTGTTAATACAAGATAAAGACTAATGAAGGTGTAATCTGATAGGCAAAGTAGCAGCCCCAGCCCCTCCTAAGGCGAAGGGAACTCTCAGCAGTTACCCATATGCACACACCTCAGTTTTCTCTACACCATAAATCTGAAAACAGCTTTAAGACAGGTAGGAAACCCAACTTGAAAAATGAAATTCCATAAAATTTTACTTAGGGGAAAAGTAACTTGCAACAGAAACATGGTCCCCAGTGGAAAATAATTATCTCAAACTTGGCCTACATATGTGCAAAATGGTCTCAGATACACAAGCTCTCACTTTTGAGTTGAGTGGGCTCTAGGAAGGCGCTTCCCTTGACATAAAAAATAAACAGCCCTCCTTAACCCCAAAACAAGTAAAAGTTGCCATGTGACCAACAAGTGTTTCTCCTCATGGCTCCCATTCAGGGTGGGAATGAGAAGCTTAAAGTGAAGTTCTAGTTCTCTCCTTTTAAGATGGCAATCAGCCTCATTATATTTTTATTTTCCCCATGGGTCAAATAATCAGTCTCACTAAAAGTGTTTGAGTCCAAGGTCCCAGAAGGGAAGTTCCCCATAAATAGTCTGCTAGATTCACTTGGTGAGGGAGATAATGTGGGCAGGCACACCAACTGGTATCTCATAAACCAGGGTCTGAGTTAAAATATAATCACAATAATAATAAAAATAACTGACATTTATCTAGCTCTTTAACAATGGCAAAAGGATTTTTTGTGCTTTTATCAAGTTCAAGTCTGATAATAAGGTAAGCAGGGAAGTCTGATTAAGCAGGAAGACAACGGAAAACATGGTCCTTAAAGGTCAGAGGAGAGTCAGGATGGTTTGCTAAATCACAGACTTCAGAGGAAAGAGCAAAGCTAAAATTGGTCCCAGAGGGACCGGGCAGAGAGCTAAGAGACTGAGTCTAACAACCAATTAATTAGCAGTAATGAAGCACTGGCTATGTTCCAAGTCATGTGCTAGAAATTAAAGGGGAAAAAAAATCCTGCCCTCAAGAAGCTTACATTCTAATTAGCAAAAACCAAAACTAGTTGACTTTGAAGACATGAAAGGTACATTTTTATCTTCATGGAAGTAGAACATCCCCTTCCCTCACCCTGAGAGAAAACACCTGTCACCTGTGACTTCAACGAAAAGTCTGTGGTAAACATACTCCAACTCCCAACTCCAAGTATTTTCACCATTTATCTCCCATATCTGAAATTTTCTGTCTCCTCATCTCTGCCATCTGGCTTCCTGCAAGTCTCAGCTAAAGTCCCACCTTCTTCAAGGAGTTCTTTCCTGTCCTCCTCAATGCTAATTCCTTCAGTGTTATTTATCTCCAATTTCTCCTTATTTTCCATATATGAAGAGAGCCAGAGACAGAGATTAATCTATGTCTATATGTTACAAACATACACAAAATCATAATATATATATAAGAATACTAGTTGTACTTAGTTGGCAGCACAATGTTCCCCAACTTCCACCCCCACCCCCATTAGACTGTGAGCTTCTTGAGAGTAGCAACTATCTTGCTTTTATTTTTGTTTTTTGTCTTTCTTTATAGGACTTATCATGTTGTCTGGAACATAGCACCTAATAAATGCTTGTTGACTAGACTTGGTAAAAATCAACTATCTAAATTCTCATTCATTCACATACGTACACATTATACACACACACACACACACACACACACACACACACACACACACACACACACACACACATATATATATATATATATATATATATATATATATATATATATATATATATATATATATATATATATATTATATATATACGTATATACACTTACATATAAATATACTTTCATTTAGCTGGTACAGATAACTTGGTCTAGATATATAAGGTGAACTGGAATCAGTATCACAAGATCTCAGGAATCCATTCTAAAATACTCCCAACAAGTAGTCATCTAACGAGCACTGAAGGACTCCAAGGAAGAAAGATCTGTAATCCCCTGAAATAGCCAACTTTTTTCTATATTTCCAGAGCTCTGATTGTAAAAATCAGATGCATTCTCTGCATGAAACCTAAAAATTTAGGGTTTTTCACACCGTTAACTAAGGCTTCTAATCCTATTCTTTGGGATCCAACAGCAAATCTCATCTTTATCCCATGAGACAGCCCTTCGAATATCTGAATACAGCTGCCATTTTCCTACTCCACCTTTCAGCAAATCATTTTTCTAAACTAAATATCTTCAATTCCTTCAACCAATCTTTACAATATGTGACAAGTTCATCAGGCTGTTGGAGTTCCTCTAGGTTAAAGGGTCTTTATCTGGGGTCCATGAACTTAAATTTATTAAGTATAATGATAATTCTATTTCAACTTAGTCTATTTAACTTTAAAATTGAGGCAGCCTTGATAGAAGGATTTATTTTGCAAATTTGGCAGGAAAGTTTCCTTGTACTTCAACAAAATGTGGCTTACAGAACTGAACTCAGTATGCCAGATGTGATCTAACCAGATCAGAATACATAGAAAAACTATGACTTTCTTCATTTTAGAAGAACTACATGGTGCAGTAGATAGAACACCAGATCAGGAGTCGGGAACACTTGCACTCAAACCACAAGTCACTTAAACTCAGTTTCCTCAACTTGAAAATGGGGATAATAATAGTCCCCACTTCCCAGGGATGTTGTAAGGTTTAAATGAGATAACAATTATTTTAGCAATAAATGTTTAGTATAATGACTGGCACAAAATAGATACTATATAAATGTTAACTATCATATTTGTTAAATAGGGAAGCAGGATGGGTAAGGGTGCCACCAGTTCATCAGTCAAAGGTGCAAAACTGCACAAAGGAGAATGGGAGAAAACAGAAACCTCAAAAAACAGCAAAAAATAATAGAATAAAACAAATTTATGAAAGACATGGCATGAACCTCAACTGAACTAACCTAACTTAAGAACATTATTATATATGAAACCAATAGGACAATAAATAAGTGGAAAACAGAAAAAAATCTACCAGATAAATCTATTTTCATCAACTGATGCTAACTGAAGTGAGTGGAACCAGGAGAACACTGTACACAACAACAGCAAGATTATACAGTGACCAATTCTGATGGACATGGAGCTTTTCAACAGCAAGGTGATTCAGGTAAGTTCCAATGGTCTTGTGATGAAAAAAGCCATGGAGATAGAGTGTAGGTCACTCATATGTTTTGAAAATAAACATCTTTAATCAAAAACAGTTCAGATAAGTTCTTCTCTATCATAATCTTGAATTTTCCCAAACATCTTTAAATAGTGATAGTATAAATATATAGTACTAAGTTTCCACCACACTTAGAGTAAATATGTAGATTTTTAAATTTTTTAATAATAGCTTTTTATTTTTCAAAAAAAATTGGCGTGAGATCACCACACTAGGATTCCAATGCTTCAGTCTCCAATCTGCCAGCCCAAGAAATAGGGGCAGCTTCTCACTTTGTTTACCTCAAACCTGCTACATGAAGCAACCAACCTCAAATGAAGAGGTTTTCAATTTTCATTAGGTAGTTTTTAGGAAAATCAGATGTAAAGTTTAATCCTGAATTTATCACCTGTTGGATGATGCAGTGGATAAAATGCTAGACTTGCAGCAGGAAGATCTGCATTCAAATGTGACCCAGACGTGCTCTAGCAACGTGAAGCTGAACAAGTCATTCAGCCTCTATTTGCCTCAGTTTCCTCAGCTGTCAAATGGGAATAATACTGACATCTATGTCCCACAGTTGTGAGGATTAAATGAGACACATTTGTAAATCTAAGTGCTAATAAACGCTAGCTATTATTAATATAAGATTACCTTCTTTAAATGTTAGCTTCCTCAACAGTAAAATGGAATCACAACATCTGTATCTATCTCATAAGGTTATGAAGTTGAAATGGAACAACAAATATAGTATATTAAAAACGATTTGGTGTAAAATGATACACACATATAAAATAGAATCCATTTCAATTTAATTCAAAAGGCATTTATTAAGGCCCTACTATGTGTTAAATATTACACTAAGCTCTTTACAAACATCATCTAATTTTCATAACAAGCCTGAAGATGTAGGTGCTATGTTTAGCCCCATTTTACAAATGAGGAAACTGAGTCTTGTATGTAAGTGACTTGGCCAGGGTCACATTGCTAGGAACTATATGAACTCAGGTCTTTTTGACTTTATGTCCGGCAGTCTCACTGAGCCACCCAACTGCCTCTTCAATAATAATAGCTAACATTTATATAGCATTTTCAGATTTACAAAGCTCCTCACATGTTATCTCATTCAATTTTCACAACAACTGCGGGAGATAAATGCTGTTATTAATCTCAATTTTACAAAAGAGGAAGTTCAGGCAGACAGAGGTTAAATGGGATCACATATCTGCTAAATGTCTATGGCTGGATTTGAACTCTAGTCTTCCTCACTCCAAGCCCAGTATGCTGCCATTTCACTGCCATAATCACCTAATATACCATAGGCAAGTGCAAAGATTTTATGTGCACACTGCCTGCTGAGGTGTAATTGATGAGAATGGGTTGAGGGCTCTCATAAGAGCCTAAAAATGCCATGTCAGTTAAATTCCTGTTAGTCACGCCAAATTTTCAGAAATTACTCCAACATCGTCTCCCACTCCCCACCCCAAACCTTACGTTAACTGATACCGGCAGTTGCCTACAGAATGCAATTTCCTGAGTTTTTAGAACAAAATGAACCTGTAGACTGCCTGCACAGAGAACTCCTGGAAAAATAATAAAATCCAGATGAGAAAGGCATCTGATTTTTATTTTCAAATGGAGGAAAACATTATCTTAAGATATCCATCAATTGGCAACTAATTACATATAATAAACCTGTGTCTTTCTGCTTGCCCTTGCTCCCCCCAAAAAATCCACTCTTAATGTGCTAAAACACAGATAAATAATCCACATCAGTCTCAAAACCAGTTTGATCCTAATTGTCCAATTGCTAGCCAGTCTTATGGATTGGCTGTCCTAAAGTCCAGAGAGTTGTGTGACTGTTCTGAATTTACTCTGATGATCAAACCAAAGGAAAATTCTCAAAATGAATGCTCTCTCCAGGGAGATATCCTCTCTGCCCTGCTCTTAAACACCACTCCATCCTCCCCTGCTTCTCTGGCTAGGTGGATAAATCCAGGCTACTCAGTGGCGAAGAGAAGTCTGAGGTTCAGATTCATCATAGGATGATAATGGGAGAAGGGGGAATTCACTTTTTTGCTCCTTTGATTTGATTAGTTAGTTTGTCACTGACTGCTGGGACAAAATCATATTTTCATTATGTTTGCTATTTTGGGCTGTAGTTATTCATACATCAATATACCAACAGTCCTGAGATCTTGTCACTGTGGCTAGCATTTCCAAAAATGCAGTCAGCACATTTGTCCATCCTGCATGACTATCATTCACTTTCCCCCACAAATTTGCCATAGGGGATACTTTCTAATATGAAGGCATCCTTCTTCACATCCCTAGAAATTGTAGAGTACGATTAGTCATCCCTCATTCTCACTAAGTATCCAATTCAGTTTTTACTCTGGTCACTTCCCTTATATAATTTTTCATCTGTAGTATGAAAAATGCTATTCAACTTATCCATTTGCCTTAATAATAATACCTATTATTATTATTATTATTGTAACAACACTTTAAAAGTTCACAAAGCATCATACATACTTTGTTATCTCATATAATTCAAATATTTGAGGTGGATGCTATTATTATGCCCCTTTTTGTTGTTATTGTTCAATTCATGATCCTATTTAAGGCAAGATACTGAAGTGATTTGCTATTTCATTCTCCAGTTAATTTTATAATTGAGGAAAGTGAAGCAAACAGGGTTATCTAACTTGCTCAGGATCACACAGCTAGTAAGTGTCTGAGACTGGATTTGAACTCAGGACTTCCTGACTTCAGGCCCTGCACACTATCTTCTGTACCACTTGCCACTTCCTATTTCTAAATGAGGAAACTGAGGCTGAGAGATTATATGACTTTCTCAAGGGTAATAAATAACTGAAGCAGGATTTACTCATCCACTATATCACCTAACTTTAGAGAATACTAGAATATCCTTCAAAACAGCTCTGTGAGATACTAAAAATGTGGCTTACTAAATCATGTCAGAATCATTTTTACAGATGAGGAAACTGAGGAAAGATGAGGAATATTAAATGTCTAGTAGAACAAAACTGGAATAAGGAGACCTGCATTTGCAGTTGGTTTGAGGCTCAAATGAGCTTTCTACTACACTCTTACCCACCTTGGACATAAGCAATTGGGACTTAAAGAATGCTGGAGTTGGAAGGAACCTCGGAGGTTCCCTGACTAACCCATCCTACTCATTTGCTGGATGAGGAAGCTGACATCCAGAGATGTTGGGACCTGGCAGAGATCACAGATTCTGGCTGGTTCCTGTCTCAGAAGGACCTTTCCATTCTAAGCTTGTCCTTAGCTCCTAAAGTGTGTCGGTCTCTTTGGGTTTTCCAATTGCTGAGATGCTGGAAGCAGAGTAGAGATGCTAGAAATGTTACAGAGAAACTCAGCGAATTCAATCTGTTTCTTCAAGGTCATCATTTCACTGAGTGTATCCTAACCTTGGTCAGTCAATTAACGGTACTTAACAAGCACTTATAATGTGCCGACACTCTACTAGGTTTTCTCTGGGTTACACCAAGGATTTTCATTTTTGGTTAGAAACTATTGTAAATAAATATATACAAATAAATCCTACTTTCATCTACACTTATTAGCTATTTGACCCCCTCATGATCTTAGTTTCATCACATGTAAAATAGGAATAAAAATAATTGCCTGTTGGAAAGAGACATCCACATTTAGAGAGAGAACTAGGGAGACTAAATGTGGACCAAAGTATAGTATTTTCCCCTTTTGTTGTTGTTGTTGCTATTTGCTTGCTTGTTTTTTCTTTCTCGTGTTTTTCTTTTCCCTTTTGATCTGATTTTTCTTGTGCAGCATGATGAATATGGAAATATGGTTAGAAGAACTGCACATGTTTAATCTATATCAGATTACTTGCTATCTAGGGGATGAGGGAGGGTTAGAAAAAGAAAAAAATTGGAACACAAGGTTTTGCAAGATGAATGTTGAAAACTATCTTTGCATCTATTTGAAAAAATAAAATACTATTTTTTTTTAATTGCCCATCCTATCTCACAATCAGAGTCTTGGTATCACTAAGATCTAAATTCAAATCCTGCCATCTGCAATACTCTCTAAGGGATGAAGGGAAAATCCTTTCATTGTTATGTACCCCAATTAGTATTTACCATATTCTTCCACTGTAAAGAACTTAATTTGTCCCGGACTTAATTATCCAGCCAGAGGAATTTGAGTCAGTTTGGAGAGTAATTCCAGGGTTGTTCACCAGGTGGCACTGTATGCGAACTTCCAGATTAGGCTTCTGGAGTCATTCTCACCCTCATGCCCATGAATCTCCACTCACCACTAGAGGTCACTCAAGCCTGCAAGCTCTTGACAATCCAGTTCCAGAGTCTATTCATTAGTTTAGTCGGAACAAAAGCATTGGGGTCTACACAATGCTAAGATGCAGGCTCAGCATGATGCCTGATTTGTGAGTTACCTGGAAAAGAGCCGGACAAATAAATGTCACTATACCAAAAAAAACTCCATTGAATGCTCTAGGATCTGGTGCAATCCATGTCAGTTCCTTAGAATCTTGTTCCCCAAAAAAGGATGTACTTCATGAGATATCTGCCTCCCTCCTTTGCCATGTACCAATCATTTTTGTAAAAGCCCACTGCTTTTTATGAGTTGACTGAATCCACATCAAACCGAGTTGCCTTCAGCTTCCCAAACTATTAGTTCTCTTCATATACTCTTCATTCTCATCAAAATGACCTGCCAACCCAGTACTTGTACACACTTGTACACACTTGTACACAGTATTCCATCTCCTACCTCCATGCCTTTGCAAGGTGATTATTCATATCTAAAATGTACTCCCTCATCATTTTTCTCACCTATAACCTCTTTTCCTTCAAAGCACATCTCAGATCCTTCCCTTTACACAAGATCTTTCCTGAATCTCCCAGCCATTAATTCTCTCTCTACTCCTTTAAAAATGACCTGGTACTAATCAGTGTATACATTGTATTTGCATATATGAGTATATATTTTATTTCCCAGCAAAAAAAAAATAAGCTTCTTGAGATCAGGGACTATACTATTTTTTATACCTTGTATCCCCAAGGAATAACAAAGTACCTTGTACATAGTAGATACTCTTATAAACTGAATTAAATTGACACAGCCTCAATAATAGTTTAATTCATTGCATGAAAATAGGTAGCCAATGGGATGTAGAATTTTGCCTACAAAATCATTTGCATCAGTGTCTGAAATTACTTCATGTTTTTGCATAAAAAACCACAAGTCCCCATCTTTAGACAGCAAACTTCTTTCATCTCAGACTCCAATGTTATATGGATATATTTCACAGATATTCAGCTCACTTTCCTTCTCTATTCCCACGAGATCACTCACCATGTATCTTGGAATCTAAGGGCAAAAGAGCTTCTCTTAGCTCACACTCCCATGCAGGTGGTCCTACTTTAAGCAACTGACTTATGAATGTTGAAATTTGTAAAGCAGCTGATGGGGGGATGAGGGAGAGAAGAGTTGAATGTTTTAATTGGCGCAGGTTCAATAAGAACAAGCCTCAAGATGTAAGCCCAAAAAAGCTAAAGAAATCTTAAGCTTTGCTAAAAGAGGCAAGGTAGCCAAAACCAAAGTCCCATTGTATTCTCCCCAATCAGATCATAACTTGGAAATACGCAGTTCTCAGCACTCTGTTTTAAAAGAGACATTGGAAAGCTGGAGAGTATTACCAAGTGGGTGATGAGCCTTGAAGCCATGTAACTTGAGAAATAAATGGAGGAATTGAGGGTATATCACCTGGAAAAGAAAAGATTGGGGATGCATTTGGATCACTGCCTTCAAATATTCAAAGAGTTATAGGTGGAAAAGGTATTATTCTAGGAAACTCCAAAAAGTGAAAATAAAACCAGTGAGCAGAAATTACAGAGAAGTATAAAGTGGTTCTTAGTTTAATAATTCAAGGATTTGTAATTTTATCAGTGTGAATATTCCCTCCATGGATGCAGATTGCAATCCCTCTAAGGCTTAGTGAATGGCTTTCAAGAATTAATGACCAAACAATTCAGGATCCTGCATTTAAACTGATGGGAAGCTTATCTGAACTTAGCTTGACTGGTACTTGGACAAAATACAATTAGTTATCTAAAAGTTTTCTTAAATCCGTAGTTAGTGACATAGCTCATGCTTAGTATTCAGAGCCCTCAAAAATCCATAGTCATAGCTGCAAACTGGGAGTGTGCTGATTAACTGAAGAATGTTTTTTTTTTCCCCCCTGAGGAAATTGGGGTTAAAGGACTTGCCCAAAGTCACACAGCTAGCAAGTATTAAGTGTCTGAAATCATATTTGAACTCAGGTCCTCCTGACTTCAGTGCTCTATTCACTGCTCCACCTAGCTGCCCCAGAGGAATGACTTTTTTAAAAAAACATTATGATATATATGAATATGATGAAATATTTTTGTGCTCTAGAACAACTAGGTGATATAGTACAGAGTTTCCTAAACTTTTTTCACAACCCCATTTTCACCCAAGAAATTTTTGCATGACCCCAGGTAGATAGGTATATAAAATAGATATACAAAAGATAAGGAAGGAAACTATATCCTGCTGAAAGGTAGCATAAATAATGAAGCCATATCAATACTAAACATATATGCACCAAGTGGTATAGCATCTAACTTTCTAAAGGAAAAGTTAAGAGAACTGCAAGAAGAAGTAGACAGTAAAACTATAATAGTGGGAGATCTCAACCTTGCACTCTCAGATTTAGACAAATCAAACCACAAAACAAACAAGAAAGAAATTAAAAAAGTAAATAGAATATTAGAAAAACTAGGTATGATAGACCTTTGGAGAAAACTGAATGGCAATAGAAAGGAATATACTTTCTTCTCAGCAGTTCATGGATCCTATACAAAAATTGACCATATATTAGGACATAAAGATCTCAAAATTAAATGTAGGAAGGCAGAAATAATAAATGCCTTCTTCTCAGATCACAATGCAATAAAAGCTACATTCAGTAAAAAGTTAGGGGTAAATGGAACAAAAAGTAATTGGAAACTGAATAATCTCATCTTAAAGAATGACTGGGTGAAAGAGCAAATTATAGAAACAATTAACAATTTCACCCAAGATAATGACAATGATGAGACATCATATCAAAATCTTTGGGATGCAGCTAAAGCAGTAATAAGGGGAAATTTTATATCTTTAGAGGCTTATTTGAAGAAAATAGAGAAAGAGAAGATTAACAAATTGGGCTTACAACTTAAAAGGCTAGAAAAAGACCAAATTATAAACCCCCAACCAAAAATTAAACTTGAAATACAAAAATTAAAAGGAGAAATCAATAATATTGAAAGTAAAAAAACTATTGAATTAATAAATAAAACCAAGAGTTGGTTTTATGAAAAAGCCAATAAAATAGATAAACCTTTGGTAAATTTGATCAAAAAAAAAAGAAAGAGGAAAATCAAATTGATAGTCTTACAAATGAAAAGGGGGATCTTTCCACCAATGAAGAGGAAATTAGAGAAATAATAAGGAGTTACTTTGCCCAACTTTATGCCAATAAATTTGATAACTTAAGTGAAATGGATGACTTCCTCCAAAAATATAGGCTCCCTAGATTAACAGAGGAGGAGATAAATTGCTTAAATAGTCCCATTTCAGAAAAAGAAATAGAACAAGCTATTAATCAACTCCCCAGGAAAAAATCCCCAGGGCCAGATGGATTCACATATGAATTCTACCAAACATTTAAAGAACAATTAGCCCCAATGTTATATAAATTATTTGAAAAAATAGGGGATGAAGGAGTCCTACCAAACTCCTTTTATGACACAGACATGATACTGATACCTAAACCAGGTAGATCGAAAACTGAGAAAGAAAATTATAGACCAATCTCCTTAATGAATATTGATGCTAAAATCTTAAATAAGATATTAGCAAAAAGACTTCAGAAAATCATCTCCAGGATAATACACTATGATCAAGTAGGATTTATTCCAGGAATGCAGGGCTGGTTCAATATTAGGAAAACTATTAATATAATTGACCATATTAATAATCAAATTAATAAGAACCATATGATCATCTCAATAGATGCAGAAAAAGCATTTGACAAAATCCAACATCCATTCCTACTAAAAACTCTTGAGAGTATAGGAATAAATGGACTATTCCTTAGAATAATCAGGAGCATATATTTAAGACCTTCAGTAAGCATAATATGCAATAGAAATAAACTGCAACCTTTCCCAGTAAGATCAGGAGTGAAACAAGGTTGCCCACTATCACCATTACTATTCAATATAGTACTAGAAACGCTAGCCTCGGCAATAAGAGCCGAGAAAGAGATTCAAGGAATTAGAGTAGGAAATGAGGAAATTAAACTATCACTTTTTGCAGATGACATGATGGTATACTTAGAGAACCCCAAAGACTCTGCTAAAAAGCTACTAGAAATAATTCAAAATTTCAGCAAAGTGGCAGGATACAAAATAAATCCACATAAATCCTCGGCATTTTTATATATCACTAACAAAATGCAACAGCAAGAGATACAAAGAGAAATTCCATTCCAAACAAATGTTGAGAGTATAAAGTATTTGGGAATCCATCTACCAAAGAAAAGTCAGGAATTATATGAGAAAAATTACAAAACACTTGCCACAAAAATAAAATCAGATTTAAATAATTGGAAAGACATTCAGTGCTCTTGGATAGGCTGAGCGAATATAATAAAGATGACAATACTCCCCAAACTAATCTATTTATTTAGTGCTATACCAATCAGACTCCCAAGAAACTATTTCAATGATCTAGAAAAAATAACAACAAAATTCATATGGAAGAATAAAAGGTCGAGAATTGCAAGGGAACTAATGAAAAAAAACTCAGAGGAAGGTGGTCTAAGTGTACCTGATCTAAAGCTATATTATATAGCAGCAGTCACCAAAACCATTTGGTATTGGCTAAGAAATAGACCGGTAGATCAGTGGAACAGATTAGATACAAAGGACAAAAAAGGATACATATATAGCAACCTAATCTTTGACAAACCCAAAGATACCAACATTAGGGATAAAAATTCATTATTCGGAAAAAACTGTTGGGAAAACTGGAAATTAGTATGGCAGAAATTAGATATGGATCCACACTTAACACCATATACCAAGATAAGATCAAAATGGGTCTATGATTTAGGCATAAAGAGGGAGATAATAAATAGATTAGAGGAACAGAGGATAATCTACCTCTCAGACTTGTGGAGGAGGAAGGAATTTATGACCAGAGGAGAACTAGAGATCATTATTGATCACAAAATAGAAGATTTTGATTACATCAAACTAAAAAGTTTCTGTACAAATAATACTAATGCAAACAAGATTAGAAGGGAAGTAACAAATTGGGAAAATATTTTTAAAAACAAAGGTTCTGACAAAGGTCTCATTTCCAAAATATATAGAGAACTGACCCTAATTTATAAGAAACCGAACCATTCTCCAATTGATAAATGGTCAAAGGATATGAACAGACAATTCTCAGAGGAAGAAATTGAAACTATATCCACTCACATGAAAGAGTGTTCCAAATCACTACTGATCAGAGAAATGCAAATTAAGACAACTATGAGATACCACTACACACCTGTCAGATTGGCTAAGATGACAGGAACAAATAATGATGAATGTTGGAAGGGATGTGGGGAAATTGGGACACTAATACATTGCTGGTGGAGTTGCGAAAGAATCCAGCCATTCTGGAGAGCAATCTGGAATTATGCCCAAAAAGTTATCAAACTGTGCATACCCTTTGACCCAGCAGCGCTACTACTGGGATTATATCCCAAAGAAATACTAAAGAGCGGAAAGAGACATATATGTGCCAAAATGTTTGTGGCAGCTCTTTTTGTTGTAGCTAGAAACTGGAAGATGAACGGATGTCCATCAGTTGGAGAATGGTTGGGTAAATTGTGGTATATGAAGGTTATGGAATATTATTGCTCTGTAAGAAATGACCAGCAGGAGGAATACAGAGAGGCCTAGAGAGACTTAAACCAACTGATGCTGAGTGAAATGAGCAGAACCAGAAGATCACTGTACACTTCAACAACAATACTGTATGGGGATGTATTCTGATGGAAGTGGAAATCTTCAACATAAAGAAGATCCAACTCACTTCCAGTTGATCAGTGATGGACAGAGGTAGCTACACCCAGAGAAGAAACACTGGGAAGTGAATGTAAATTGTTAGCACTAATATCTGTCTGCCCAGGTTGCATGTACCTTCGGATTCTAATGTTTATTGTGCAACAAGAAAATGATATTTACACACATGTATTGTACCTAGACTATATTGTAACACATGTAAAATGTATGGGATTGCCTGTCATCGGGGGGAGGGAATAGAGGGAGGGGGGGATAATTTGGAAAAATGAATACAAGGGATAATATTATAAAATATATATATATAATAATAAAAAATTAAAAAATAGATATACAAATCAAATATTTATTGATATTTGATTATTGATGTGAATATGATAATGATGAATATGAAAATAAATTGATTATTGATAAAATGATAATAAATCATAATTTTGTAATCCCTGCATTCAGTTATAAGATCCCATATGGAATCATGACACATAGTTTAAAAAGCTGGAACAGAATATAGTGGATAGAGTGCTGGGCTGGAGTCAAGAAAACTCATCGTCTGAATTCAAATCTGCTCTCAAACATTAGCTGAGTGACCCTGGGTAAATCATTTCACCATTTTTGCCTCAGTTTCCTCATATGTCATGTGAAGTGGAGAAGGAAATGTCAAATCAGTCCAGTAACTTTGCCAAGAAAACCCAAATGGGATCACAAAATGTTGTACACAACAAAACAACAAGAACAAAACTTATGTAATAAAAAAGTATGAAGAAGAATATGGAAAAACTTGCATGAATTAATTCAAAATGAACATAATTTGGAGGACAAGTTACATAACAACAGCAATATTGTAAAGGCAAAGAACTTTGAAAGACTTAAGTCAAATGAATAAGCATTTAATCAGTACTACCTCGGTATCAGGCAGCTATACAATGATATAATTGCAGAAGACCCATGACATATTCTATCCACTTCCTGGCAAAGAGATGATAGATTCAAGATGCAGATTGAAATATATTTTTGGATATGCCCAATGCAGGAATTTATTTTGTTTGAATACATGTTATAAGATTGTTTGGGTTTTTTTCAATATGGGAATAGGGTAGGAAAATTAATTTCTGTTAATGGAAAAAGTTTAATTTTTAAAAACTTTATAGTCATTTTGACACCAGAATGAGACACTGGAATAGGACAATTAACTCAAGGTAAAATTCTATGTGTATTCAAGACTAGCCTAGTAAGTCCTTTCTGAATCCCTCTTACATCTGTCTCCTTAATGACATATTAATTTCTTATCAAGGTTAACTCCCTTGGGGAGATGCGCCTAAACTCTTGTTCCCTGGATGAACAACATGGTTTCATCTCCCCTCTGGTGCAGCAGTTGTATTAAATTCAAATAGAAGTTAGATGACTAAACTATACATGAAAACACCTGTGGGCACATATTGACTTAGAAAACCATATTAATATTGTCTATGTTTTATTGTATGTTTATTAAATATTTCCCAATTACATTTCCATCTGGATGGGCATGTGGCCTATAGGCCACATGTCTGATGCTTCTGTTCTAGAAAATCAAGTGCACCCAAAAAAAATTGTGGTCCCAGCAAAAGAGATGTACAAGCCAAATAAAAATATATTAGAGAGAAGACACAAAGATTGAATTTATTTCATGCAAACTCAGCCTTATGATTCTGGGTCTTGGATTGCCTAATGTTTAATTTAAACATTAAATCCGTTCATTAATGGAATAGGATGTCTCATTAAAGAGAGAGTTCCTTTTTGCTTGAGATGTTTGAGTAGAAGCTAGATGGCCACTTAGAGATACTGTAGAAGGGATTTATGTTTCAGGTAGAGGATTGAATTAAATTAATTCATTTCATTTGGAAACGACTTTCCAATTTCATGAGTTTACAAAATGAAAGGGAGTAGTTAATTATCCTACAGAAAGAATCATCCAAGAATTACTTTCACAGCAAAAACCTCAGTTTTATTTCAAACATAATACCACTTAAAAACTGTCTGCATATCTAATGCTCCAGGAGCACATCTATCACCTAAAATAAAATGTGTGTGTATGTATGTGTGTGTATATATATATATATATATATATATATATATATATATATATATATTCGCTTAACAAGGCCCATGAATCACAATACGCCCAGATCATAATTCACTTCTTGAGGCAGAAGTAAGGGGAGTACTTTTTGCTGGCTCTTTAAAACCTACTGAAGATGATGTTCTGAATTAACAAGTGGAGTGCTGGAACTCTATCTTTCCAGAAATCAGCAGGAGTCAGGATCACTAAACGTCTTTATTCTAGATCTTTACCGTCGCCTCCAACGCCAAGTCAGGAGTGCAAGTGAGCGTGAGTTCCACCACCCAAGTTTCTCTTGCTCCTCCCACACAAGTCACTTCCCTCTCTTTGTCTCACCAATCAAGTCAGCACAGAACAGCTGGGGAGGGTCAACCTTAAACAAGTTAATAGGGAACCGTCCAATTGGCAATTAGTCTCACGTGCTTCATCATCCAAGTGCATTGCTCAGTTCTAGCCCTTTACATCTCCCGCTTTCTTTTGTTTTAGACCACAGGAGGTCGCGCCATCCCTGACTTTTCAGGGAGATGAGAACCCCAAAAAGGAGGTGATCACGCCCCCCCTGACTTCTCAGGAGGGGAGATGAAAGCACTAAAAAGGAGATAATCACGCCCTCCCTGACATCTCAGGAAGGGAGATGAGAAGCACCAAAGAGAAGTGGGGATTTGCTAGCGGGTTTCTGGATTGAAGGGCCTTATTAGAGACAAGTATGCACAAACCCATCAGCATGGGAGTTATTACACAAGCACATAGCAATAACGCAGAGGCTATTAGTGATGACTCTCCCCACAGTCAGTGCAGACTCGATGTGGTGTAACAAACAGGAATTGTACATGCAAATAGTGATATAACAAACAATATAAATCAACATGGTATTGTAAGAGATTTCCAGAAGAACTAGAAGGAGGGTATGTAAACACCAGACACACATACCCCTTCTTCAGCAACCAAGAAATAGTCCAAAACCAATCTATTGTCCATTGCTTCACTGTTAGGGAATCCAATGATCCCCACAAGTTTTTGAAATCCCACATCAGTCTTTTTATATGTTAGGGAATCCAATGATCCCCACAAGTTTTTGAAGTCCCACATTAGTCTTTTTATATGTTAGGGAATCCAATGATCCCCACAAGATTTTGAAGTCCAGCAACAGTCTTATGATGCCTCAGAGAATCCAATGATTCCTGAGGATTTTCAGTCCTACAATAGTCTTATGATGTCTCAGAGAATCCAATGATTCCTGAGGATTTCAGTCCTACAATAGTCTTATGATGTCTCAGAGAATCCAATGATTCCTGAGGATTTTCAAGTCCTACAACAGTCTTATGATGCCTCAGAGAATCCAATGATTCCTGAGGACTTTCAGTCCTACAATAGTCTTATGATGTCTCAGAGAATCCAATGATTCCTGAGGATTTCAGTCCTACAATAGTCTTATGATGTCTCAGAGAATCCAATGATTCCTGAGGATTTCAGTCCTACAATAGTCTTATGATGTCTCAGAGAATCCAATGATTCCTGAGGATTTTCAAGTCCTACAACAGTCTTATGATGTCTCAGAGAATCCAATGATTCCTGAGGATTTTCAAGTCCTACAACAGTCTTATGATGTCTCAGAGAATCCAATGATTCCTGAGGACTTTCAGTCCTACAATAGTCTTATGATGTCTCAGAGAATCCAATGATTCCTGAGGATTTTCAAGTCCTACAACAGTCTTATGATGTCTCAGAGAATCCAATGATTCCTGAGGACTTTCAAGTCCTACAATAGTCTTATGATGCCTCAGAGAATCCAATGATTCCTGAGGACTTTCAGTCCTACAATAGTCTTATGATGCCTCAGAGAATCCAATGATTCCTGAGGACTTTCAGTCCTACAACAGTCTTATGATGTCTCAGAGAATCCAATGATTCCTGAGGACTTTCAAGTCCTACAATAGTCTTATGATGCCTCAGAGAATCCAATGATTCCTGAGGACTTTCAAGTCCTACAATAGTCTTATGATGCCTCAGAGAATCCAATGATTCCTGAGGACTTTCAGTCCTACAACAGTCTTATGATGTCTCAGAGAATCCAATGATTCCTGAGGATTTCAGTCCTACAATAGTCTTATGATGTCTCAGAGAATCCAATGATTCCTGAGGACTTTCAGTCCTACAATAGTCTTATGATGTCTCAGAGAATCCAATGATTTCTGAGGATTTTCAAGTCCAACAGTTTTTGATGTCCATGGGTCAAACGCCATAACTGCCAGGTTCTTTCAGTGGTGGGCACAGTCAGCAACGGAACCACCCGATGTTTCTTGGGCCTTCTCCAGATTGGAATGAGGCCATAATGTCCATTGGTCTTAAAACATCCACTCATACAATTAATGAAAAAAGAACACTCGGCTATATCCCTGAATTCTTTTGCCTAAAAATCAAAGTTTGAGTTTCTGATACCGAATTGTACTCCAGGAGTGTGAATCAATAAATCTGATATTACTTTTCCTCCTGGGTCAAAGATCACACACTGTCTATTTATTCTAGTGATTAAAACAGCAATTTTCCAACCCATTCTAAACATAAACACTGTTTTATAAGTACCCGTAGGGGGTTGGGAAATCAAGCTCACCTGTGGAAGTGGAAAATCCACGAGGTAAGAAAAGAGGAGTTCCAACTCTCCAAAGACGATCCTAGCAGTTTTAAAAGTATAAAACTCCACTCTCTCTAACTGCAAGGTCTTATCCCTGTAAGGTTTCTTAGAAATTAACTGAACTGTATTTTTAAAACTTTTCTGATTATACCCAATACCGCACAATTCCTTTTTGCCTTGGGGCATAAAGCCTACTCCTGTCATTTGAAATGAAGACACAGGAGTTTTAAATGGATTAATGGGCAGTGCTGATAATATTATCTCCCTTCCTTTTCCTCCTCCCCCTTCTCCCTTGGCCCAAGAAGGTGAGGCAGAGAGAAGAATTGGAAAATCCCCCACGGGCATACCCTTTAATCCTCAAGGGCAGGCAATAGTAGAGAGAAGAAACAGAGATATTAAGACACTCCTCCAAAAACAAAAGAAAGGGGGAGCCATGGGTAACCCTAGAGAACTTCTAAATTTAGTTCTCTATACCATTAATTTTTTAATTTTTGACAAAGATGCACTGGCTCCAGCAGACAGGTTTTATAACTCACCGGAAGGGCAGTGTCCAGTGCGAGCAGCTCCACTGTCTTTAGATAATCGCCAAGTGATGTGGAGAGACCCAGAAAGTGGTGAATGGAAGGGACCAGATAGGTTAACTGCTTGGGGGAGAGGGTTTGCTTGTATCTCTACAGATGGAGAAGGAATCAGATGGGTGCCAATGAGCCGTATTCGCCTTGTCCATCGGAGAGAGACAGAGCAGACCCTTGAAAGGAAGGAGAAGGCCATTTTTCTATTGTAGAAATTTCACATGTATTTAAGACAGTTTATGGATTGGCTTACAAATACTTTGCCTTTAGGTGTTTTTGCATTGAATTTGATTTTGCACATTCCATTGGCATTTCTTATAATCCTATTAGTAAAGTCATTACTGCTCAGACTATCCCCAAGATCTTCTCTTCTGAACAAGAGAAGGGAATTTTGGGATATGTGATTGCTTACAATTTTTAAATTTTGATTTTACATTTTTAAACACTTTTGATTTTACATCTTCAAAGTATTTTGATTTTACATTTTAAAGTTATTTTGGTTTTATATTTTTAATCTATTTCAGTTTTACACTTTTAAATTATTTTGGTTTTACATTTTTAAATTCTTTGCCTTTTACCTTAGCAATGCACTTCGGGCATACACAGAAAGTGCAGCTAAGTGACAAACTGACTGACTTTTGTCTGACTTTTGATCTTTTTGACAGCAACTTTGTTTCCACTGTGATGTGGAAAGGCCTGGATGGCATTTGGAAAGGCCCAAATTGGGCCCTGGGGACATTCCTTCCTAGGTGCAGATCCAGCAGTAGAGTTCATCCCCACCAGAGACATTTGTAACCTGGGGATCCAAGAGAAGGACCAGACAACAGCCCAGAAGGACCAGCCAGATGTCCGCAGCCCTTCAGACGCTGATGGCAGCGATGCCCCTCCTGACCGTGACGCCAGAGACACCAGACACAGTTCCAGTGTAGCAGCTGAAATGGACTGTTTTGGGTGATACGCAATATAAAGACTGTAAATGGACAATGGGCCTGCTTGCTTCTCCCGTGGCTACTTGCCATATGGTGGCCTGGGGAGAGGCTTTGCCCTATGCTTTCTATTGAAGGAATATGCTTTTAAATTAGTGGGTGAAAAACCAACACACCCACCTGCCGTTGTTATTGAGACAATGTTATTGGACATGACTTTGCTTATGTGCACCTGTGAAACTAGAATTGCTCTAGGATTGTGAAAAGTGCAATTGAGAATTGTGATAAGCTAGAATTGCTCTAGGATTGTGAAAAGTGCAATTGAGAATTGTGATAAACTAGAATTGTTCTAGGATTGTGACAAGTGCAACAGAAAATTGTGATAAGCTAGAATTGTTCTAGGATTGTGACAAGTGCAACAGAAAATTGTAAGAAACTAGAATTGATCTAGAATTGTGATAAATGTAACTAGAATTGTGACAACCTACCTCACTGATATTTGTTAACTAGAATTGTGATGTTTTACCTTGTTGACTTCCCACCTCAGTGTTGACATCCTACCTCATTGGCATCCAACCTCTTTGGCATATTATCTCGAGTATGACTTTGATGAATGGGTTGAACACTTGGGCCACTGTTGAGCCTGGTTCTTATTGTCATACTTCTGTTTACTATTCTGCTGCTTTGTACCTCCTTGGGCATAACACTCTGTCATCTCATGGATCAAGTGAACTACAGCTGGTGCTAAAAGTTTAGCTTGGTGAGATGTGCGGTTCCCGCAAAACAAGAGAAAGGGAATTGTAAGGGCCCTTTAAATGGGCGGACACAGTGCATCAGGAGATTGAGGCCCGGAAGTAATTTCTGTAGATATTAGGACTGCCCTTGAGCGGGATCCTGGCCATATTGAGATAGCTTCATAATGGGTGACTCTCTCGCTGATTGGCTGTGTGTGTGACCTCACAGGCCCTATGTAAGCCCACTGCAGGCAGCGGGCGATTCTCTTTAATCTGGCGTTCTTCACCCTGGCTCCCTAGCCTGGGTGGCCAAGCCAAGATGGGTAGCCAAAAGAGGTAAAGGTTTTGGTAGTGAACACATGGGTCTTCTGACCAGGTGTTCACTCGGGAACCAACAAGTCAGGGCATCAGTTAGGGCATTATGTGAGTAGGTATAATAAAGGCTTTTAAAATTACATGTGGTTGTTCTTGAGTGCACTACCGGTTACTAAGCTATAGATTCAAGAGATTGTGGCCAGAGACCTTAGAAGGCCTCAGAGGAGGCGAGCCGGGTAGAGTTCACACTGCAAAGGACAGTGGTCAAAGGTACTCTGGTGGGTCTAGGACAGACTAGTAATTGTAACTGCCAGGAGAGCACGTTACAGTGGAGCACCTTGAGGGGATAAGGAAGCAAGAAGATCTTAAGCAATAAGCATAAAGAGCACTGACTGTATTTAGAATCAGAAAACCTTGGTTTGAATTACTATCTCTGTTTCTTATTAGCAATGCAACTTAAAAAAAAAAACTTCTGGTTATACATGTATATTCACTTTTTAAATACACATTTCTTTGTCAATCATGTTGTGAGAGAAAAACCATTAACAAAAGGGAAAAATCATGACATAAGAAAAAAAAAAAAAATGAACATTTACATTTATTTACATTCAGTCTCTATAGTTCTCTCTCTAGATGCAGATGGCTTTTCCTATCCAAAGTTTTTTGAGATTGCCTTAGATCATTGAACCACTGAGAAGATTCAAGACTTTCATAGTTGATCATAGTAGAATCTTGTTGTTACTGTGTACAATGTATTCCTGTTATTCCATCACAATTCTATGTCACAACTTGTTTAGCCATTCCTCCCTTGATATGTATCCCCTCAATTTCTAATTCCTTTCTACCATAGAAAGAGTTATTATATTTTTGTACATATATATTCTTTCCTTTTTCTTTGAACTCTTTTGGATCTAGTAATTCTACTGTTGGTCAAAGAATATGCCCAATTTCGTAGACTTTGGGCATAGTCCCAAACAGTTTTCCATAACTGTTTGACCAGTTCACAACTCTACCAATAGTTTATCAATAAACTTCTTTTTATTCATCCCCTCTAGTACTTGTCATTTCTGATAGATAGACGTGAGGTAGTACCTCAAAGTTGTTTTAATTTATTTTTCTCTTGTCAATAGTGAATCTAAATCACTATATATATGACTTGTTCTGAAAACTGCCTTCTCTTATCCTTTGATCATTTATCAATAAGATAATTTTTTAACTGTACATATTTTAAATAATTTTTATACATTTATAAATTTGATTCAGTTACCCATGTCCTCAAGAAATGAGGCCTTTATCAAAGAAATTTGCTGTAAAAAATGTTTAATATTACTTTATCAACTATGATGTCTTTTGGCAAAATATAGTTTCTTTGGTTATCTTTTTTTTTAATCTTTTCTTGCTTTTGCATTGCCTGAATCATGAATAATGATTATTAACTCCTGACTCTTTTACTTTAGCTGAGGCATAAGAGTCTATTCCAGTCTTTTATTTTAGTTCTCTGTATCTTTATGTTTTAAATATCTCTTGGAAGCAACAAATTTTTGGATTCTTGTGTCTAATCCATTCTACCATGTTTTTCCATTTTGTTGGGTGAGTTCATCCTATTCACATCCACAGTTATGCATATTTCTCTCCATCCTATAGTCTTCTAGTTTATCCTTTCTCTTTTAATACTCTCCCTCTTCAAAAGTCTGTTTTGCTTCTAACCACTGGCTCCCTTTATCTACTTTTCCTTTATCTCCTCCCCAATCCTTGCCTTTTATCTCTTTCCTATTGAGTATAAGTTTCTATACCCAAATAAATATCTGTGTATATGTGTCTATCTATTACTCTTTGAACCAATTCTGATGAAAGTAAGGTTCAAGCATTTCCCACAACCATCATAACTCCAACTTCTCCTCTATAAAAACTATTCCTTGTTTGCTTTTAATGCAAAATGATTTTCCCATTCTACCTCTTCTCTCCCTTCTCTCAATGCAACCCTCTTTCTCATCTTTTTATTATTTGTGACTATGATTCCAAAATAACTGATACACTCATATCCTCTATGTAAATTCCTTTTAACTACCCTAATGATGACAAAGTTGTTAAGAGTTACATATATCATTTTTCCACATAGAAATATAAAGTTTAGTTTTATTGAGTCTCTTACTCTTCCATGTTTACATTTTTATGTTTCTCTTGAATCGTTTGTTTGAATGACAAATTTTCTTTTCAATTCTGGTCTTTTCAATAGGAATGTTTGAAAGTCCTCCTTTATTTCATTAAATATCTATTTTTCCCCTGAAGAAATTTCAATTTTACTTGGTAACATATTCTAAATCCTCTATCTTCTTTAATATTCAATTTCCTAAATCTTGTGTGATCCTGACTGTGGCTCTATGATATTTAAATTGTTTCTTTCTAGGGGCAGCTAGGTGGTACAGTGGTTAGAGTACTCCCTGAAGTCAAGAGGACCTAAGTTCAAATCTGGCCTCAGACACTTAATACTTCTTAGCTGTGTGACCCTAGGCAAGTCATTTAACCCCAATTGCCTCAGCAAAAAAAAAAAAAAAAAAAAAGTTTCTTTCAGACCACTTGTAATATTTTGTCCTTGATCTAGGAGTTCTAGACTTTGGTTATAACATTTCTAGGAGTTTTCATATTAGAATCTCTTTCAAGAGATCATCAGTGAATCCTTTAAATTTCTATTTTGTTCTTTGGATCTAAAATATCAAGACAGTTTTCCTTGATAATTTCTTGAAATAGGATGGCTAAGTTTTTTTCTTTTATCATGACTTTCAAATACAATTCTTAAATTCTCTTTCCTAGATCTATTTTCCAGGTCAATTATTTTCCCAATGAGAGTTGACATTTTCTTCTATTTTTTTATTATTTTTTTTTACTTTGTTTCATTGTTTCTTGATGTTTCACAGAATCATTAGCTTCCATTTACCCAAAATTTTTAAGGAATTCTTTTCTTCAATGAGCTTTTGTATCTCTTTTTCCTTTTTTTACAATTCTGCTTTTTTAGGAGTTCAGGAGTTCTTTTCTTCAGTGAATTTTTATATCTATTTAGCATTGCATCAGTTCTATTTTTTAAAATGTTATTTTCTCCAGTATGTTTGTGCCTCTTTTATTAGGTTGTTAATTCTATTTTTGCAATTTTCTTACACAATTCTCACTTTTTTCCCAATTTTTCCTCTATCACCCTTATCTTTTTAACTCTTCCAGGAAATTTTGTTGGGCTTAAGTACTTTAGCATTTTTCTTTGAGGCTTTGCTTATGGCTGTTTTCACTATAGTGCCTTCTGAATTTGTCTTCTTATTTCCTGCTCTATAATAGTTTTTTATGCCTAGATTCTTTTTTCATTGTTTGATCAATTTTTTCAGCCTATTTCTTGACTTTGAACTTTGTATTAAAGTTGGGCTTTGCTCCACCCTAGGGATAGAAAGAAACTGATCCTTACTTTTGTTTGGCCAAGCTTTTTTGTGTGTGTCCTGATATTTTCAGAGTTAATTCTAGTAATCTTCAAGGTTTCAGTATTTCCTAGTTAGTGTGATCCAGGGAGAGAGGTAGTCACAGTTTTCCTGGTCTTTACCCAGATAGGGCACTTGTTCCCCTACAGCCACAAGCACTAGCACTCTTCCTAACCCTGGAGCTATGACCAAGTCCCCTGCTCTCTTGCAACTACAAGCTTTAGTGCTTTTTTCTTCCTTGAAACTTCAGCCAGGACCCTTACTCCCTTGTGACTAACAACAAGTGCTCAATATGTCTCATTCTGACTTTTGTTAGCTTTGTCACTCCAAAATTTAATTTAGCCCACCATTGAAAAGATGTTTGGAGGGGAATGTTGAGAGGGTTCCTCTGGGTTGCTGCATTTGCTCTACCATCTTGACTTCTCCTCAGACCTTAGTTTCTTCCTCAACAAATCATTCCACAAGCATGTTTTGAGGGCTTACTATGTGCCAGACACTGTGCTGAGTGCTTCTTATACAAATAAAAGCAAAATCAGTCCCTGCCTCTATCAGTAAACATTTTTTGGCATATAGACTGATAGATACATGTTTGTATACAACATATATGTTAATATAACACATATATATATCCATACATATTTGGGGGATATACAAATGTGTGTGTGTATGTGTGTACATACAAGATAAATGAATATGTGGAAGTAGTTTGGGCTAGCCTATCTCCAACATTTCTCCATCTCTCTGTAATCCTGCATTCGGATCCAAACAAAACCTGTGCTGTCAAGTTTGTGTCTCACTAGTGTCTCTTCTGGCTAACTAAATAAGTAAACAATATGATGAGCTGCTTGGGCTGTCCATTTACCCAGTGATAGACATCTCTGTGGAAGACAGCCACGTTCCCCTAGATGCTCTAAGGTCTCCAGTTTGCTTTATTATTTATACCTCTTCTTTCATGGAATGTGGCCACAAAATGCTCTGCCTGGCTGAGCCTACACAGTCCCTCTCCCCACTGACATAAACAAAAGCCTCCAAATACCAACTTGTCACAAGGTGAGGGGCTTTCAAGCCCATTTAGCATGCAGCCCCAAAGGCACATCTGCAAGCAGACCCTGTGTAGCTTTATGAAAGGAAGAGAGGTCGCCCCAATACTTCTCTGTCTAATAAGTTCAAACCAGCCCAAGTGAAGCATTCCAGATGTGCCGAGTTAAGATGTCTTTCCCCTTGACTGAAAAAAAAAATGGCTGATAGCTAGCATATAATAAGAATGCCGCCAATAATGGATGTTTCTCCCAAGATCCATACTTTCAAAGGAGTTCTGTTCACCTCAAAGGATTGTTGTCTTTTTTTGCATTTCTGTTTAGCTTCACATTTGGCTTATCTGGCATATAAATAACTTCTGAAACGTAGAACAATTTGAGATCAGCAAATTTTGGTCTCCACTGTCCATATGAAAAGGAAGAAAGTCTTGCAAAATGCAGGCTCATACACATAAAATATTTACCTGAATCAAATGCAGGCTCAAATCAATTCTGCAAATATTCATTAAGCACCTACTATGTGCAAGGCACTGTGGGAGGAACTGAAGATTCAAAGACCAAACAGTCCCTCTCTTCAGAGAGCTTACATTCTATTGGAGAAGAGGCGTAAAATGAAATTAATTACAAAATATTTAAAAATAGACTCTAGGAAGGCATTAGCAATTAGGAAGAAGACAGGCTTAGTGGAGGAGGTGGCACTTGGGATGAATTATAAACAGTAGCTAAGAAGTCTAAGGATGGAGTAAGTAAGGATGGAGAAAAAGAACATTTCAGGCATTGAGGCAATCAATGCAGAGGCACAAGAAGGCATACCAGGTGCCAGAAAAAGCTGTTTAACTAATAAGCAGAGAATATGTTTAATCTTTGTTTTAAAGGGTAAAAAATAATCAGAGAAAATAAAAGAATAAGCACTTATTAAGTGCCTACTATATGCTGGCACCGGTAATGAGCTCATTACATGCATCTCATTTGATCTTCACAGAAAAAGAAGAGGAAGTGAAGGAAGACAAGGATAAGGAAAAAGAGAAGAGAAATAATCAGTCCCAGAATTTATAATAGCTCAAAGCATTCTTTCAATTAATCCTCAAAAACCTGGTCAGGTGAATATTACAGATAATATTAACCCCACTTTTCAGGTCAGCAAAAGAAGGCTCATTGAGATTAAGTGATTTGTCCAATTACCCAGCTAATAAATATCAGAAGTAGTAAAAAGGTACAAGTTGACAGCTAATAACATGGATGGTGATTAATAACAAACACTGCCATTCATTCATTCCTATTCCCAAGAATATCCCCTAGATTAACACAGATAACCCTTCTTTTTTTTCCAGTCATGATTTTAAAAGCCTCCTCCATCTCACCTCCTGCCACCCCACCAGACCCTCCTCTCTTGCCAATAATAGCACTAACTAGCTAAAAAACTCCCATGAACAGCATGGGGCTAGACATGTTTACATACTTCTTAAGGAGCAGGTCACTCCTGTGAAGAGTCCCCCCACTTCCACCTCCAGAAGAATTGTCTGATTGTTTTCCCTCTTGGTCTGAAAGTTACAGATGTTCCATTTGACAGTTATCAAAAATAATGAGTCCCATCCGGCTCCAGCAATTCTTACCTAGAATAAATACCATAAATTAATAATGGAGAGGGCTGCAAAATAGGCTTTTATCTAATGGGCCAAAAGTATCCATAAGATACTTTTTTTCCAGATTCCTATTTCCTTTTGGCTACTCCAAAAACATTCGCCATGGAAAAATTCTCTGTTTTAAACCATCGTCCAGGATTCCTGCATTAATGAAAAAAGATATAATAGATATCCTCCCCATGGCCATTTGAGGAGTAACTTTGACCATGTACACACTGTTTTCAAAGCAATCAGTCAGTAAATATTTATCAAGGACTATTAAGCATGCACAAGGAGCCAGAGACTGTCTGAGGCAAATACAAAAAAGAATATATTCTTTTAACTTAGAGAGTTTACAGGTAGAGAACCAGGCTCTGCATATAGAAATGAATGATCATTAAGAAAATTAAGCAATACTTGTCTCAGTAGCTAAGAGTTAGAAGCAAAACAGATGCCCCTTGATTAGGAGAACAAAAATGGTACATGAATATGGCAGGATATGACCGTCCTGTAAGAAATGATGAACAGGAAAAATTCAATAAAGCATGAAAAGACTCGTGTGGACTGATACAAAGTCAAGGAAACAGAAGCAGGAAAACAATACTTAAAATGGCTATAACAATGTAAGTGCTATAGTAATAATGAGCAAGCTTGATCCTTCCTAAAGGAGAGATATGAAAAGACTCTTATCATGCTTCTTTACAGAGGTAGAGGACTGTGTGTATTGTGCTCTGTACATAATGTCAAACATAAATATATGTATATGTGTATGTGTGTGTGAGTATAAGAGAGAAATGATACAGACATATCTGCTTATTCACTTTACATCACTTTATGAGTTTTCCTATGCTTTCTTACATATACATAACTATATATACACATATATTTATATGTATACATATATACCTTTATATAGACATATGCAATTAGATGTTTTATATATGTACATATGTACATATGCATACATGTATATGTGTGTTCATTTGGCTAAATTGTTTTTTCTCCATTTTTATTACTTTAAAAATGGCTTTGTAGAATAGGAAATAGAAAGTGATCAGTACGTAGGAAAATATAAAAATTGAATCTGTCAATAAAATTCATTTTTAAAAAATATAAAACAAAGTTATCATATCAATTACATGATTCAGACAAAACATTCAGAGGTAAGAATGGGTCACTTCAAACCAGGATGATCAAGAAAGAATTCATAGAGATACTGAGATTATTTGGAATGTGTTTTGCAAGCATTGAAGAGTTATAGAAATGCTAGCTACCATCATCATCTCTTTATTTCTATTTGCTACTTTCACCTATTAGTCCTAGTTCTGCCATCTGGATTGAATAGAATATTTAAATCCCTCTCCTACAAGTTTTTTGTTGTTTTTTTTTTGTTCTTTAGTTGCTTAACAACACTTTGTGACCCTATTTGGGGTTTTCTTGACAAAGTGATTGGAGTAGTTTGCCATTTCCTTCTCTAGCTCTTTTTATAGATTAGGAAATGCAAGAAAATAAGATTAACTGATTTACTTATAGAGTCACACAGCTAGTAAGTGTCTGAGGCCAGATTGGAATTCAGAAGAACTTCCTGACTCCAGGCCCGGCATTCTATCCACTATGTCATCTAGCGATCTCTTTTGCACATGACAACACTTCATATATTTGAAGAGAAGGATTGTGCTCCTCCTTTCCCCCAACTTCAGTTTTTTCTTCTCCTGGCTACATACTCCTAATGCTTCCAAGTGATATTCATATAATAGTTACTCAAACTATGGCTATGTACCTCTGGATATATATAATTTGTCAA
This sequence comes from Sminthopsis crassicaudata, assembly GCF_048593235.1. NCBI lineage: Eukaryota > Metazoa > Chordata > Mammalia > Dasyuromorphia > Dasyuridae > Sminthopsis > Sminthopsis crassicaudata. The sequence continues at coordinate 621,427,476 of NC_133618.1, read as the reverse complement.
CGACCTTCCTGGAATATAGAACTGAACACTAAATGTCACTACTCAGTTCTAAATACAGTAATATTTTCATCTATCTCATTCTGGACTCTTAGACTAAGGTTGTATTAGTAGATTTAGCTGCCTTATCATACTATTTACTCAAATTGATCTCACAATTGATTAAAATCTCAAGATCTTTTTCACATGAATTTCATCCAAAATTACCTTTTTGATCTAAAAGTAAGATCTTAAAATTTACAAAATTTATCTCTGTTAAATGCCATTTTCTTATATTCAGCCTATTATTCTAGCTGAAACAAGATCTTTCTGGATTGTACTGTTAACTATCTTACTTTCTGTCATTCATAAATCTCACAAGCATTCCATCTACTCTTTCATCCAAGTCAGTGGTAAAAATTTTATTGAGGACAGATCCCTGAAGGACTTTACTAGAAACCATTTTCCAAGTTGAAATTGAATCATTAATGATTACTCTTGGGATCCCACTAACCAACTAACTCTGAATCTTCCTAACTGTAATATAATCTAGTCCATATTTATCCAATTTCTCCAAATGTGAAGTTCTTTATCAAAGATCTGGGGAAATTGGACGAAAGTGACTGAAAGGAAGGGTTTATATAATAAAATATAATGTTGGGATGGAAGGTGGAGAATATCAGGCTAAGAGTTCTAGACTATCTTGTAGTCAATAAAGAGCTAGTAAAATTTACAATTAAAAAACAAACATTATTGGTGGTGATGTACAGAAGATACAAAAAAAAAAAAAATAGTCAAGCTATAGTGATACTGGAGTGCAGTAGATACAAAAGGAAATAGTGAAGCTACAATGATGCTAACCACAACTAGTATGTGATACAATCAGGCCATTTGTCAAAGCAGGGAGGATCAAAATCAACAACAGAAATAGTTAGGGATGGTGACCTAACTCTTCCATGCTAAAGGATGTAGACCACATGATTACTATTATATTATAAACTCATTTACGGTGAATAATATTATTATTTCATCTTTGTATTGCTAGTGTCAAGCAACATAGCATTGTTATCAGGAAAATTGAAAGAGGCAATAATAACCCAAGGCTACATAAAAGCAGAAAGGAAGAAAATACATACATTGATGATGATTAAGTATAATCAACTGTGAGAGATTCTCTCTCACAGTGATTAATATAGGAGGATATTTAGTGTCAGGTCAAGTTATAGAAAACTTTTGATTTTTTTGTGATTGGCCAGTCATGATTGTGATAATTTGTATAGTAAGCAGTTTGAGACTTAGTCTTACTATAATAGTCCAATAGATTCATTGCCTGGTTCCTAACTATCAAATCTGAACTTCATTCCTAGGTTGCAGACAGGTCATAGAGATGGTTGAAAGTCAGGCTAAGAATTTGAGGCACAGGTCATACCTCTATTTTACCTCTTCCTTCCCCTCTCTACTTTGCCACTTAGTGAAGTCACTAATTATGATGGATTTAATCATTTTACTTAGGCAGATGACTGAGTTCTATATACTCATTCCAAGTCTCATATTTGAGGTCTAATTCAACATCAGCAACTACCCATTGGACATTTCAAACTCATTATCTTTCCCCAAAACCTACCCTTCTTCTGAGCTTCCCTACTTCTGTCAAGGGCCCTGCCATCCCTTCAGTCACCCAGGATTATAATATTTCTGTCTCTGTTGGCTCCTCATTCTCAATCCATGATATCTCTCTCATACATCCCCCTTCTCTCTGGTCACCCAGTTACCATTTTAATTGAGTCCCATATTACCTCTTATCTGAACTATTGCAATAACCTTCTAACTCACTTCCTTGTCTCAATTCTCTCCTTTCTCCAAAACATAATCAGATATCAAAATCTTTTCTTAAAACACAGTCATCCCATCACTTCCCTAGTTAATGAACTCCAAAGATTACATTTTACCTCAAGAGTCAGATTTAAGTTCCTCTATTTGTCATATCAAGCCCTTCCCATGTCTTTAACCCAACTTTGTAGCTTATTATTCACTTATAAGAAAAATAACATCTGGAAAACAGATCAAGAAGAGAAAATATAAGAATAATTGGGGATTGCCAGAAAATTGTAACCAAAAAGAGAACCTTGACACAATAATGCAAGAAATAAACCAAGAAAATTGTCTTGAAATGATAGAACATGAGGGAAAAATAGAAATAGAAAAAATCCACCGATCATCACCTCAAAGAGATCTTTTCTGGAAAAACACAAAGGAATATTATTGCCAAATTCCCCAGATCAAAGAGAAAATTTGGCAAGAAACAAGAAAAGAAAACAATTCAGATATACTACAGCTACAATTAGAATTGTACAAGACTTATCAGCAGCTAAATAAAAGATTGCAGCTCCTGGAATCATATCTATTGACAATCAAAAGAACTAAGCCTGTGGCCAAAAATATCATATCCAGCAAAATTATCTATAATTTTGAATGAGAAAAAATGAATCTTCAATAAACTTGCAGATTTTTAGGACTTTCTATCAAATCAAATCTGAACTTAACAGAAAATGTAATAGAAGATATAAAAGCCATCTGCAAAGACCAATTTTAAGCAGCTAAACATAAGCAAATTGTTCATGGGCTTTTTTTTTTACATGGGAAATGTATACTATATGGTTAAGATTCATATCAACAATAGGGTAGCTCAAAAGAAAGATTGGCACAGTTAAGGTAAAAATGGTAATCATGTTTTACAAATGAGGTGCAGAGGAAAAATTAGACACAAAGGCATTAGAGTGGAGAGGAGAGTTCATAATTCTGAAAACTTACTCACATTGAGAATGGGTTAAATAGGCAACACTATATATATATATATATATATATATATATATATATATATATAGAGAGAGAGAGAGAGAGAGAGAGAGAGAGAGAGAGAGAGAGAGAGAGAGAAAGAGAGAGAGAGAGAGAGAGAGAGAGAGAGAGAGAAAGAGAGAGAGAGAGAGAGAGAGAGAGAGAGAGAGAGAGAGAGAGAGAGAGAGAGAGAGAGAGAGAGAGAGAGAGAGAGAGAGAGAGAGAGAGAGAGAGAGAGAGAGAGTGCATCACTAGGAGAATAAGCAGTTGAGAATCATTACAGAGTTTCCCTATTGGAATTCAGTTCATTTTCTTCTTACTCAAATAAGGATCCAGCTTATTCAGTAAAAGTGATGTACTCAGAGTTTCACATAGCCAAGTCACATACTGTCCAAGATTTATACATTGATAGGCAAACTTGATGCCCATCCAGCTGCATGTCATAATTTCTTCCACCTAGGTTTTTCTATAAAGATGATAAAATTGATCTTTTTTATTTCTGTTAGTTCACTGAAGAGACTGTAATGATCCAAGACTCACTACAATTAGTGCAAAAAAATTTGAAGCCTTTCAAGAACCAAATAGACAACAAGTAATCTTCCTATGTTTAAACATTGCACTCTATAACACTGATAGACATCTTAGGTAAAGATGTTTCTCCATTTTACATGTCCCCTGATTCCAACTCTAAGATCATTGAACACCATTTTGCCCATTTTTGCAATTGATCTTGATTCAACTTGGGAAAAGATTTCTAATGAAATTTCCCAGGGATCTGTGCTTAGTCCTGGACTGCTTGATATTTTTATTAATGACCTGCATTAAAATATAAAAAGCCTGCTTATTAAATTTTCAGATGACATCAAAATGGGGGTGGATAACTTAATTACAGCAAGTATTTACATAACATGACATTTTAAGATTTATGAAGAGTTCTACAAAAGTTATCTCATATGATCCTCACTACAATCCTAAAGCATAAGTGTTATTATAATCCCCATTGTACAAAAAGAAAACTAAGACAGGAGGAGGTAATTGAGTTGCTCAGAATCATACCACTAGTCAGAATTTAAGACATGACTTGAACTCAATACTAGCAATCTATACTACTTAGCTACCATTGTATCAAATGATATAGTAAGCCTTCAAAAAGATCTTCACAGATTAGGTTGGGTTGAATATCCTTGATCAAATATATGTGAAATGGTCAAAAAGTCACCTTCTAAAATCTCTGACAAAGGTCTGGGGATTTTAGTTTAATATAAATCAACAGTGTGATATGGCTAGCATGCACACACACACACACACACACACACACACACACACACACACACACACACAGAGTTAAACACAAACTAACTTTGGAGCCTTTCAAAATGGCATAAACAGGATTCAAACCCAAGCCTCTCCTTACTTTAAGGGTGTCTTTTCACATCATGATGTTCAGCTGTCTGAATATTTGCAACATGATATCCTTTTAGATTAACTATCCCTTATAATGTCATTTCACTTAAATGTTTTAATTTTAATAACTTTAGATCAGGTCTGCCTGTAATTTGATAATTCACTTTAATTGTTTCATTGTGTTCACAATAGAGACCTTAATTCTAGATGCCCTGGGATTAGCTCTCATTACGAATATCCAATATCATTAGCTATTTTCATTTAAAAAAAAAAAACCACAATTCACAAAATTCATCTAAAAAATTGACTAAGACAGAAAATTTTCCAAAGTTGGTTTATTTCCAAAGGTGAAAAAGGCTGTAGTATGAGATTTCCCAATATTTTAAATTAAGTAAACATAAGATATGGAGTAGAGGGAGGGAAATCATGAAAGTCTCTGAACTGAATAAATAGTTCCCAAGTACATTAGTCTGTTTTAAATTAATAATCTTTTTGCTGTTGTGTTTTTTTAAAAACTCATTGGTAGAAATCCCCTGGGTGTACCACATAATAAATAAGGTCAGAATATTACTGTTCATGTCACATGCTTTGGGGATCTATTTATATTGCACTTAATCTGATTTTGACTCCACAATATATAAGCCCATGATTCCATTGATAAAAGAGAGTGTTCTTGGGTAAATTACAAAGGTGAATGAATCATTATTCTGAAGCAATCTTTTATGTTATTTTGCTAAATCCTTTTGGGAAAAATACTTCCACAATGCTTTGTGTGTTTATGCTTATCAACTTTGTTCAAACCAAATCTATCAGTAGAAAAGAGTCTTTGAGAAAACTTTGTTCTTCCTACCTAGGACAAGACTAGATAATGGATATTGAACTTTATTTAGTCCCTCAAGTGCCTAATAATAAAAGATTTTTATTTGCATGGCACATTATGATTTACCACAACAAAAATGAAAAATTATTAAGCACTTGTTGTCTATAAAGCATTGTATTAAGTGCTAATAAGATCCAAAGTTTAGAACATATCTATTCTTTGCAATAATGGAGTTTATAATTTAGTAAGGGGACTAGTGAGCAACAAAGTTAGATATAATCAATTAAATTCAATAGGAATTTATTAAACATCTACAACAAATTAGACACTAGATCCTAAGGACAAAGACAAAAATAAAACTGTATTTGCCTTCAAAAGCTTTTGTTTTTTGGATATCTGTGTGTTCTTGTCATATAAATAGAACACATAAAAATGTATAACAGTAACTATAAGGTAATTTGGAAGAGGAACTAGAAATTGAGGGCATTAGGAAAGGCCTCCTATAGAAAGTTTCCCTAGAACTAAATCTTAACTCTAAAAGCCGTAATCTTTCCTTTTCAGTCAGCTGAGTTCAAATCTAACTTCAGAGATTTACTAATGTAGGCAAATCATTTATGCTCATGTTGCCTCAGTTCCTTTCATTATAAAATGAAGTAATAACACGCAGAGTTGTTGTGAGAATCACATAAGATATCTTTAAAACAATGCCTGGCACATAATAAGCACTTTAAAAAGCTTATTCCCTTCCTTTCCACCTTCCTCTGAAAAGTACAATGGGAGGGAAAATGGATTTATCATCATAGGAACTGAGTTTGACAATAGACTCTATGGCTTGTGTGAACTAAGAAGTCGTTTTACCTCTATGTTACTCAGTAAATTCTTTAAAGAATAATAAAGCAAAATATTGTCTAAGTTCTGAACTAGTAGTGTAAGTAGCATTTGGAGGAGGAAAAGGGGAGATGAGATAAGACTTCCTGAAGAGATAACTAACATTTGAGTTAAACATTTAAGGATAAGTAAGAAGACAACATGGAAAGAGAAGGAAGGAGGGCAGTTCACATAAAGGAAATATTCTGAGCAGGATGAATTAATGAGTGAATGAATGAAAAAGGTTCATTAAGCACTATGTGCAACGAATAATGGTAAGAACTAGGGAAACAAATTAAATAGTATCTTAGTTCCTGATCTCAAGATTTCATTTTTGTTTACTTTTTGCACTTAAAAGTATTTTTCCCAATTACATATAAAGATAGTTTTCAACATTCATTTTTGTAAGAATTCGAATTCCAAATTTTGCTCCTCTCCGTTTCCTCCTCTCTCCTTAGAGCAAGAAGTCTCTTATAGGTTTTATATGAACAATCATGTTAAATATCTTTCCACATTAGTTATGCTGTGAAAGATTCAAAATAAAGGCAAAAACCATGAGAAAGAATAAAATAAGAAACAAAATGAAAATAATATGCTTTGATCTTCATTCAAACACAGTAGTTCTTTCTCTGGATGTGGATAGCATTTTCCAGCACAAGTTCAAGGATTTCATTTCAATCCAATAAACATTAAACACTTTTGATGTACCAGGCATTGTACCAAAAACTGAGAATGCAAAGTGAGAAAAAGAAAGGCAGTTCTAACAAGGGAAGACAACACCCAGAAGGAAGCTGAAAAGAACAAGAGTCCACCATGGGATACCTGGTCAGGGCACAATGTTCTGTGGGTCAAAACCAAGCAGAGATGCTGGTGAACTGTAGAAACATACCTGGAAAGGTCATAATCCAGCCTTCTATGAAGGAAGGTTCACATTTTAATAGTGGGGGATAATTTATAAAAGAGATTTCAGATGAAAATCAAATGGAAAGATCTTGCCAAGCTCTTAGGATATGGTGACAAAGCAGATGCTAAGGAATCTTTTTTTTAGTATCAATACCATTAATAGAATCCTATGCATTAGAGCATTTGACATTTCTTGAATCTCTTTCTCGGCTCTTATTGCCGAGGCTAGCGTTTCTAGTACTATATTGAATAGTAATGGTGATAGTGGGCAACCTTGTTTCACTCCTGATCTTACTGGGAAAGGTTGCAGTTTATTTCTATTGCATATTATGCTTACTGACGGTCTTAAATATATACTCCTGATTATTCTAAGGAATAATCCATTTATTCCTATACTCTCAAGAGTTTTTAGTAGGAATGGATGTTGGATTTTGTCAAATGCTTTTTCTGCATCTATTGAGATGATCATATGGTTCTTATTAATTTGATTATTAATATGGTCAATTATATTAATAGTTTTCCTAATATTAAACCAGCCCTGCATTCCTGGAATAAATCCTACTTGATCATAGTGTATTATCTTGGAGATGATTTTCTGAAGTCTTTTTGCTAATATCTTATTTAAGATTTTAGCATCAATATTCATTAAGGAGATTGGTCTATAATTTTCTTTCTCAGTTTTCGATCTACCAGGTTTAGGTATCAGTACCATGTCTGTGTCATAAAAGGAGTTTGGTAGGACTCCTTCATCCCCTATTTTTTCAAATAATTTATATAACATTGGGGCTAATTGTTCTTTAAATGTTTGGTAGAATTCACATGTGAATCCATCTGGCCCTGGGGATTTTTTCCTGGGGAGTTGATTAATAGCTTGTTCTATTTCTTTTTCTGAAATGGGACTATTTAAGCAATTTATCTCCTCCTCTGTTAATCTAGGGAGTGTATATTTTTGGAGAAAGTCATCCATTTCACTTAAGTTATCAAATTTATTGGCATAAAGTTGGGCAAAGTAACTCCTTATTATTTCTCTAATTTCCTCTTCATTGGTGGAAAGATCCCCCTTTTCATTTGTAAGACTATCAATTTGATTTTCCTCTTTCTTTTTTTTGATCAAATTTACCAAAGGTTTATCTATTTTATTGGCTTTTTCATAAAACCAACTCTTGGTTTTATTTATTAATTCAATAGTTTTTTTACTTTCAATTTTATTGATTTCTCCTTTTAATTTTTGTATTTCGAGTTTAATTTTTGGTTGGGGGGAGCATTTGACATTTCAAAGGACTTTGTGAAAACGTTGTTTCCCTGTTCATACTATAGCTGTTGAGGAGGTTTGGACTGCAGCATCTGCAGGAGTTATCAGCATTGTTTTCCCAACCAGTGGCTATAAGGAGTGGGCTGGACAGAGTCAATTGTCTTTAAACTATTCAGACAAGCCTGTTTCCAGGCTTTTGAGCTTACCTGCCCATGATTGGCCATCAGTCAAAAACTGACAGTGATGGTAGTAGAATGTCAGGCACCCCCTTCACTGAGGTTGTTTCCCTAGATGATGGCTGGGGGGCAGAAAGGATGGACTGGAAGCTAGGAAGTCAGTTTGGGGTAGGAACAAGGGTACTGGATTGTGGTCATCAGTCACTCAAGGGAATTGGTAGTCAAAGTGGTAATGGTATTTTGACTTACCTGTCACATGCTACCTTCTTAGCTCTCCCTCGGGACACTTTATGCAAAGGTATTGCCTGAATGACTCAACTAGTTGTGGTATATGACAGTGACGGACTACTACTATAATATAAAAAAACCCTGGAAAACCTATCTGAACTGATACAAAGTCAAGTGAGCAGAACCAGGAGAACACTGTACACATATTGTAATGATGATCAAACTGCAAGTAATTTTGCTACTCTGATCAATACAATGGTCTAAGACAATTCCAAAAGACTCGTGATGAAAAATGATATCCTGATGGATGTATGGACTCTAGGTGCACACTGAAGCATACAGTTATTCTTTTTCTTGCATTGTTTGCAATGTGGCTAATATAGAAATGTTTTGTATGACTTTATATGTATTGCTTGCCATCTTAGCAAGTAGGGAAGAGGCTAAAGAAGGAAGATAATTTGGAACTCACAATGTTAAGATAGATGTTAAAATTAATTAATTCTTTAAATGGGAAAGTACAGCATATTCAGGAGACTGGAAGTTGTCTGATTTGGCTTGAGAATGGAGTATGTAGAGTGAAATAATGTGGAACAAGTCAACAATTAGTCTGTCAACTAGTATTTATACAATAACATTCTAGGCACTGAGAATATAAAGACAAAAATGCAATAATTTCTACCTTCAAGAGCCTTACATTTTAAAAGGAGAAGCAACACTAAATATGTATATATATGTAGCCTTACATTTTAAAAGGAGAAGCAACATTATATATGTATGCATGTATAATATAGATTAAATGAATCTGAGATGCTAATGGGAGGAGAGTGCTAGTAACTGACAGGACCGGGAAAAGCATTGCATAGAATGTAGCCCTCGAGCTGAGTTTTGAAGAAAACTAGAGACAGATGTGAAGAGAGCACATTCCATATGTGGAGAACAGAAAAGACTTCAAGACATAAGAGTCTTAAAGGAAACTAAGAATCCAAGAAGCAGAAGCGAGTTATAGGGAATGAAAATGGGAGACAGAGTGTGATAATGGTGAGCAGGCCATCATACCTAGATCACAGTCTGAACATATATGGTGACACCATATAGTGTCTCCAGGACGGCTTTGAATACTAGGGAGAAAACTATGAACTTTGCCAGTTAAGTAATAGAAGTTTTCTGATCAGAGGATTCATATAGTCATAGCTAAGCAAAAGAAAGATGTTTTTCTGGGAGAAATATGAATGACATGAGTGGGAAAGAATGGAAGAAAGAAAAAATTTTGGAAGCAAATGTAAGAGCCTATGGTGGCAATAGGAATTAAGAAAATGGAACAGCTGTGAGAGATGTAGAGAGATGGACACAATAGTCCCTGGTAACTGGTTGGATATGAGACATGAATGAGAAAGGAAACCGAAAGGTACCCCTAAGCTTGTAAATATGAAAGGTCAGGTGAATGATAGCATCAGAGACAAGAGTAACAAGATTTAGAAGGAAGAGAAGCTTCAGGAGAAAAGGTCACCAATTTGGTTTTAGTTATACCAAAAGGACATCTAGGTAGTATCTGCCAGAACTTGTGCTCTGCATATATTACCTTTGAGAACCCAGAACCTCATCCACAACACAATAAAGCATTTGAGTAACACTTTGGTGTAGGAGTTTAACATAATTTTTTAAAATTTCATTTACCTCAAGGTTTAAAGGATCAATAAGATACAAATATGACTTTCGATGTTTATCATTATATGATCAAAACAATTTTATCTCCTAGAAATTGCTTTATTCATCTTCTAGTGAAGGAACAAATAAAAAATGAACCATGGAACAGGGATTATTGTCAAAGGAAATAGTGTGTCTACAAAGAATTGGGCGAAAATTAAATGTCTGAAAAGTCCTATGAGTATTTAGGTATGCGTCCCTGTGTAACTTACACAAGGAATGACTATATTAATAACAAAACCCCATGTCCATATAGAGTGGTGTTAATAACTTTCAGGAATGCGTTACCAAATTCACCATGAACATGAATCAGAAGTGTACAATAATGCAATAATATTTTTCATCTTTAAAAAAAATGACTAATTCTACCAAGTAAATGTACGGCTGATGTAACTTTCTGGGAAAGATTGTGTTTGATTTCCCCCTTAAGGTTTGTCAAGATATTTATTTCACTTACCCTAGGAACAGAAGTCCCATTAGAGTTCTGTACCATCAAACACTGCAAACCCCTCATCATTCCCTGACTCTCCCCCAACATTCTTGGCATGATAGCATCAAATCAGCAGACTCTGTACTTGGATTGGGATGTTATAATGGTTTACATGAGTGTCAAGCTGATCAAGCTGCTCTAGTTTATTTTAATATGAAGTCCAAACTCCCAAACAAAAAGAGATGAAAAGAGAAAACATAGGAGAATTAAATCAGTTAAATCATAAAAATGATTTATGTAATGTCCAGAATAATATAGGAGAAACAATGTTGAATAACTTCAGGACTCTGATCAATGGAGTAGCAATCTTAATTTCAGCAGATGGTACCATCCCACCCTTTGGCAAAGAGGATGAACCAGAGGTGCAGGATGAAACCCATTTTTAGACATAGCCAATGTACAAATTTATTTTGCTTGATTATACTTGGCAGGGTTTCTATAGGAGATGATTAGGAGTTGATAGCTATGGAGAGATGCAAAAAAAAAATCAATAAAACAATAAAAAATACAGAGGAAAAAAAAACAAAAAAAAATACTTAGAAGGGGCCATAAACTAGATATGTTAATAACATTAAAGTGTATATGTATATATACATATATATAGGCACGTATATATACACATATGTATAATATGTACTTTAAAAAAAATTACAGACTACACATAACAAAAGTTCACAGTTTCATAGGTAGCTCCCCTTCAGGGATGCATATTGGAGGGTCATTTCTCCATTCCAAGCAGAGATATCCTCTTACTGCTTTCTGTCTTCCATTAGCTGCTGAGCTAGAACTCCAAGATATATAAAAGGAAATTCCCTTGAACTACAAGTGATATTTCAATCTCCAATGTTGCATCCCTCTCCATTTGACCCCGCTTATGCATTTATCATGGTCTAACTTATATGTCAGTTATTTATGTAGAAATCTTTACAAGGAAAAAAAAATTGGATGAGCATCCCATTGAGTTAGTCTATCAGTAAACATATGTTAGACTGCAGAAGGACAATAATTTGGCCAGTGAATTTGAGGAAGAGAAAGGTCTGGATTATATTTGGAAAATTGTCTAGCACTTTCAATGATCCTGAGTTGCTCTATGATGGAGGGAAAATTCCTCCTTTTTAAAAACAGGCATGATCTATGGCTATGAATCAGGGGACATAATGACCTCTAAAGAATCCAAATTATGGATAAGCCAAAGGACAATGGGGACATGGTAACTTAAGTAATATATAGATTATTATCAAAGTTGACCTGGGGTAAATAGGGGTGTAAAATATATCATTTAGAAAGTCCCCGAGGATTAAGAAATATATTAAATATAATGGAGTATGTCAATCCTCAAGCTAACTCTGGAACCTCACCAGTTGGGAATCAACCAGCAATACACTAGATATATAATAATTTAAAATGCAATAAGAAGAAAAATGGCAACATTACCACAAAATAAAAAGCCTTCTGGAATAATAGCAGGAGACTAAATTAAGAACCCGCCATCATACCAATTCACCTTTTATAGCCAAACCATATACACTTCTATTTCAGACTTTGCTTATAGTGCTTCTGTGGCTCACACCCTCTCAGCATTGACACAATTTGAGTTGATCATCATCATCACACCTACCACTAAATAAAGAGACAATTAAATTCATTCAGGCTTATAATGAGAAGGATGAACAAATATGTAGGAAAAGAAGACACAGCAATGTAAAATCAAGTTTATGTCTGAGTGAAGAGGATACAGATATACACCTGGCTAGCGCTACCAAATTCTTCACTCACAACACACACACACACACATAGAGTAGAGTTACTGTATTTCATGGAACCAATTGGATACTGCCACATCTGGTGCTGGCTAAGAAATAGAACAGTTGATTAGTAGAATAGGTTAGGTACACAGGACAAAACAGTCAATAAAATAGTAATCTAGTGTTTGACAAATTCAAAGACCCCAGCTTTTGGGATAAAAACTCACAATTTGACAAAAACTGCTGGGGAAATTGAAAACTAGTAAGGCAGAAAGTAGGCATAGACCCACACCTAACACTGTATACCAAGATAAGGTCAAGATTTTAACATAAAGAATGATATTATAAACAAATTAGAAGATCATAGGATAGTTTACTTCTTAGATCTGTGGAGAAGGAAGGAATCTGTGACCAAAGAAGAACTGAAACTCATTATTGAAATCAAGAACACTAAATAGATAATTTTGATTATATTAAGTTTAAAAAAGTGTTTGTATAAACAAAACTAATGCAGACAAGATTAGAAGGGAAGCAATAAATTGGGAAAACATTTTTTACATTTAAGGGTTCTGATAAAGGTCTCATTTCTAAAATATATAATTGACTCAAATTTATAAGAATTCAAGTCATTCTCCAACTGATAAGTGGTCAAAAAATATGAACAAACAATTTTCAGATGAAGAAATTAAAACCATTTCTCCTCATGAAAGATCACTATTGATCAGAGAAATACAAATTAATACAACTCTGAGATACTACTACACACCTCTCAAATAGCGTATGACAGAAAAAGATAATGACAAATGTTGGAGGGGATGTGTGAAAACTGAGACACTGATACATTGTTAGTAGAGTTGTGAATGGATCCAATCATTCTGGAGAACAGTTTGAAACTATGCTCAAAAAGTTACCAAACTGTGAATACCCTTTGATTCAGCAGTGTTACTACGGGGCTTGTATCCTAAAGAGATCTTAAAGGAGGGAAAGGGACCTGTATGTGCAAAAATGTTTGTGGCAGCCCTTTTGTAGTGGCCAGAAACTGGAAACTGAAGGGACGCCCATCAATTGGAGAATGGCTGAATAAATTATGGTAAATGAATGCCATGGAATACTATTGTTCTGTAAGAAATAACCAGCAAGATGATTTCAGAAAGTCCTGGAGAGACTTACATGAACTGATGATGAGTGAAATGAGCAGGACCAGGAGATCGTTATACATGGCAAAAACAATACTGTATGGGGATCAATTCTGATGGATGTGACTGTTTCCAACAATGAGATGATTCAGCTCATTTCCAATTATCTTGTGATGAAAAGAACAATCTACACCCAGAGAGAGGACTGTGGGAACTGAGTGTGGACCACAACATAGCATTTTCATTCTTCTTCTTGTTGTTTGCTTGTAATTTGTTTTCTTTCTCAATTTTTTTCCCTTTTTGATCTGATTTTTCTTGTGCCACAAGATAATTGCATAATTATGTATGCATATATTGGATTATTTGCCATCTAGGGGAGAGAAGGGGAGGAAGGAGGGGAAATTTTGAAATACAAGGTTGTGAAAGGGTCAGTGTTGAAAAATTATTTGTGCATATGTTTTGAAAATAAAAACCTTTAATAAAAAAAATTTTAAGCTGTGTTTTAAGCATTATTCTTTTCAATACTGTGTATGGGCAAATTAAACATCTTTGGATAAAATATTTAAAGCTGGAAGGAACCTTTCAATTTCAATTCAATCCCCCTATTTACAGATGGAAAAACTGAAGCTCAAAGAGGTGGAGTGATTAATCTACATGGCAAAGTTGGGATTTGAATCCAAGTTCCACAATAAAGTTTGGAAGCACACTTATACTTTTGCATCTTGAGAATTTTATCTCAAGGAAATGTAAAATTCACTTTAGAAGCACTGGTTTCTTATAGATAAATATTTCCCAGCACAAAAGACATATTTTTTTTGCCTTTGAGATATGCGAGACATTTCTCTGTTAGAAAAAAAAGTCTTTCCCTTTGCTTGTAGTTCTATAGTGAAAGGAAGTTGACAGACACCACTGAATTGATTCATCATTTTAATTAATTATTACTGCTACTCACATGGCCTTCCTTAAATTGGAGCTAATGAATCTTATGGTCATGTCCAAATTTCTCATATCACCTAGATCAGAGAGAGGGTGTTGTTAAAGGAAGTGTCCAACAATTAATAGCATTAATAAAGTAGCAATAGAGAAAACAAACCTACTTAACTTCTTATCTGTCTCCATTTGCCCAACTGTAAAGTGGGATCAATCAATAATAGCAGAATTATTGCTATTCTGCTATTTATGTTTAAATAGCAGAATCCCAGAATTGTAAAGATAAAACAAAATACTTTTAAAGTACTTAGCAAAGTGCCTGTCATATAATAAGTGCTTAACTAATGCTTGTTTTCTTTCATCCTTCCCCATCCAAAATAATTTCTTAAAGTGTTTGAAAAAGCTAAAATGTGAATTTAAAGTTTTTTTCCATGCTATCAAGATAATGACCTGGGTTCATCAAGAAAGAAAATTTTAAGAAAAATATAAAAAAGCTTTCCTGCATTCAATTCTGGCAAAACCCTTCTCTGGATGAAAGGTGCAGAGTTTCTAACTTTTACTATGTACAGTTCTATGGGTTTCCTACTGTTGCCAGGGTTTACCATACAAGTTCTTAACTTTTTGCTTCACAGATCTCTTAGGCAATCTGGCAAAGCCTATGGGTCCTTTCTCCAAATGTTTTAAGTCCACAAAATAAAATTTACAGGCATCTATAAATTTTCTCTCTCATCTATGACCTTCAGGTCACTCTCCCTTCTCCTCAATAAGTTTAGTACCTGATTCAATCTTCCTATTCACCCCAAACTCTGGCCTTCTCACAAGTCATCCTCAACCTTCTCAATTCAAATGACCCCCAACACCAATCTATCTTAATCAAATATAGGACTGGTTACACCTTACTCAGATCCCTCATCCACTTCAAACAAATTAACTCAAATTCCAGAATACCTAGATACAGCTCTAAGTGCTGTGATCATTACAAACAAATGCCTACTTTGTCCAATCTAAAATCAAAGTCAGCAATGGATAGTACATTAGCTTGCAAGTGAATGTATGATGCATTGGACATCATACAATAAGATTTACTTAAAAAGAAGAGACAGATAACTTTCAAAAGCATATTCCAGGGACAGATGGGAGAACTATAGCTGTTAATTCATTGATTGGTAGCTCAAGATCAGGCCTTTAAAACATAATCCAAAACAGCTCATTTAGCTATCATAATGGTTCTTCTTATATAACTGTGTAGACACAGCCTAGTTATTACTCACTCTGAGTGATATACTAAATCTTGGAAACCTGCCGATTTGAGCAGGAATTGAGGAATGCTGCCATTTTCTTCCTCCTCCTCCTCTTCTTCCTCTTTCTCCTCTTCCTCCTTCTTCTTCTTTTTCCTCTTCTTCTTCTTCATTATTAATATTTTTCTCAAAAACCTGGGACAAGTTGTATTTTGTCCTGCTTGGTTTTCATTATTGAAATTTAGCTCTGAAAAGACAGGCTTTAAAAAAAACTCATAGTGCTTTAAATGGAATTACTTAATAACTCCACCTTAAAACTCAAATCATTCTCAATTTTACTGAATGGACAATAATAACCCCAATCCAAGCTTCTGTCCTCCTTTGTTTAGATTATGATGTTTTAGGAGTATAAAGAGTGATTGTTCTCTGTTCCTGTTCCACCAGAAACTGAGTGTGTTCCCTTCTCAGATTGATACTTTGTGATGGTAAATTGGGTCATCCTTTGCCTCAACTTTTGTCCAGTCCTTAGTCATTGAATGGGCAGGGCCTCAGGCAAACTGAGACCTGGAAGAGACATTAATTTAGAAAGGCCAAAATCTCCCGCTGCATCCTGGGCCAGTCATCCTTGACCTTTGGCTTGCCACTGGACCTTAATGATTCTGAGGAGAAAGTAAAGCTGATGACTTTGCACATCCCTGCCACATTCATATCCAATTCACTTCCAAGTGAAGATATTACCCTCATGATCTCATTGGTCCTCTTCGGGAATAAAGGATGAACAGCAACCAAATCTATAGAACCAAATAACAACAGCTCTAGAGTTAGGAGGGATCTCAGAAGCCATGTAATCCAACTTTCCCATCATATGTGTAAGTGGATTGCTCAAAGTCATACATGTAATGATTAGAATTCAAGATCACTGACTCTGATTTCTTCTGCTGTTGCTGCTTCCAAGATAAAGAGAGAAATGACATTTCACCCCATGTTTGGTTTCTCTATTCTACTCTCAAAAAGACTATATACTAAGAGGAGAGAGAAGTCCATAGATAAACATATATCCATTTATCCAATAAACTGAGTGCCTACTATATGGCAGGCACTAAGCTAATAGTCCCTGCTAAAGGAGACAAGAAAGCAGAGGGGAAAGAGGGTCGGGTGCCACAGTGTATCTTGTTCCATGGAGTTGAAACCCAGCAGAGCAGCAGATAAAGAGCCAAAAAGTCCAGTTTCTGTCCTCCACAAAAAAAGGCATGAGAGGAGTGTGTTACACCAGCTCCCCAATCAGAGGAGAGAGAAGGCTAAAGAAGGGGATGTCAGTCAAGTCTTTGAGTTAGAAGGTTGGTGATGAGATTAGAAATGATGAATTTATCTTAGGAGGGACATCCTGTGCTGAGGAGTAGAAACCAAGCAGAGCAGCAGATGCAGAATGGAGTGACTTTCTATATAGAGTATAAATGTAACTAGACATGGAAATAAAATAGATGGTTAAAGAGGGAAGGAATCAATAGCTTCCAGAATTAGGAGAGAGCTTTGGGTGGAAAATAGAGCTTGAGGTGACTTGTGAAGAAAAGGAAGGATTCTATAAGGAGAAGAAGTAATATAGCATCGGTGCAAAGGCATATAAATGGGAGGGAGAGGATTATGAGGGAGGAACTAGAGATTAGTTTGCCTGAATTGCAAAGGGTAAAAGGAGCCTGGAAAGATAGGCTGGGGACAGGTTGTGAAGGACATTAAAAGGTAAACATAGAGGTTTGTATTTTATCTTAGAGCCAATAGGAAACCCCTGGAGCTTACTGAGGTTATGCAGTCCATCTAATGAGTGAAAAGGATATATTATTGGAATTTCAACATTGGTTATTTAAATTCACCAGAGAATATCGTTGATGCTAATGATATAACCAAGTTAATCTTTATCCTGGAAGGGAAAGGATTATTTAGGTATCTTTCTGAAAACTAACATGACATCAAACTTAATGTCTGGCCTCTTTCTCTGCATTTGTGGAATAAATGATTGGAAGTCTTGCTTCTCTTCCCAACTGTTCTCTTCCTATGGCCTTGAATGACAGAATTCAAGCAATGCTCAACATAAAGCTAAATAGAATCCACCATTGCAGATGGATTATCTACACTGCTTGAGAAGAGGCAGAAAAACAACCTTATATCTTTAGTCCCTTTTGGAACCCAACTTTAACAATCCCTAGGAGTCTCTAGACATGGATCTCATTTCCCTTCTCTATGACTAGAAGTAAAGACTACAATATCAACTAATTATGTTAGGATTTCCTGCTTTGGCTGGAAGGAACAGAGAGAATGAGGGAACTTAGATAAACATATGACTTAAGTCAAGTGCCACATGGAGGGAGAATGCTTGTTCTAGAACTTGTAACTTAATGCTAAAAAGACCAGGAGGTAAAAAAAAAAAAAAAAAAAAAAAAAAAGCAGAACTCTCCACCGTAAGGAAGTTCATATTAGAGAAGCTTCTTCACTCAGCATCTCCCCTAAACAAGTCTATTTTACCTTCATCTGCTTCCTACAAAAGGTCTCCTTTGACTGATTTTGTATATTGTTGTTCAGTAATTTTTCAGTCTTATCCAACTCTTCATGATTCCATATGAGGTTTTTTGGGCAAAAAATACTGGAGTGTTCTCTAGCTCATACGAATAAGGAAACTGAAGCGAACAGGGATAAGTGACTTACCTAGGATCACACAACTAGTAAGTATCTGAGGCTAGATTTGAACTCAGAAAAGATGAGTCCTCCTGACTTCAGGTCTGGCTCTCTAATCACTGCATCACCTAACTATTCCATTTTATATGTAGCCTTTTCATAATTAACCAAAACAAATTGCTTCTCTGATTCTTTCGACCTGACACTTAGGAGCAGATTGTATATCAATGTAAATTGCTCATATTGAATAGATAACTTTTCGGAGATGGGTCCTGGAACAGGGATTTGCTGCCTCTGCCATGGAAAATTGAAAACATTTGGGGCTGATGTAGAGCACGGAGGTTATTTTTTCCCCCTCCCTGAGAATAAAGGCTTAGATCGTGCTTGAGACACACTGCTGCTTGGCTAGGAACCAAGTGCAGATGTCTGAAATGGATGCTTATTACTTCTCTTTCCAGTTTAATGGAACCTCTTCTGTTACTGTTCCAAGACTGTTGCTTTCAGAGGTATTAGCAGTATCTTCAAAGGAAGAATGAGACAAAGGAAATTAGAATTAATACAGTTTCCCCAAAAGGAGTTAGCTTAATAATAATAGACATTTGGTAAAGGAATTCCAAGATTAACTGATATTATCTTAATGACATTTTATACTACACTTTCTCCTAATGAGTTTCATATGAAGATCTCAAAGCATTTATGAATCTTCATTAGCTACAAATATTTATTGACTGAATCAGATTTCACAAGAATTCACACTCCTCACAGAATAGTGGATAAAACTTGACCCATCAAAAAAATTTACTTCTATTGACCAACTGTTGTCTGGCCTCTGTGAGTGACTATCAGGTTCACCTTTCTTTCTGAATTAAGTCAACAAACGCAGAAGTGGAAACTGAGGGACAAAAAAAGAAAAGTACTGTGAGTGCCAAAGGCAATTTTCCTAATACCAGAGCATAAGCCTTTCTTCTCATTACTCTACTGTACCCCAAATCATTAGAGACAGAAAGAAAGAAAGAAAAAGAGAGACAGGGACAGACAGAAACTGAGACAGATGCAGATAGAATCAGGTTAAAATTAAATACACCTACTATATATACCATGCTGTTTTTTATAAATATTATCTCATCTGATCCACAGAACAATCCTAGGAGGTAGGTGCTATTATTAGTTTCATAATTCAGCACAGGCAGACAAAGATTAAGTGACTTGCTTAAGGTCACACAGCTATTGTTCGAGATCAGGTTTGAACCTAGCTCTTCCTGATTCCAGACTCAGTGCTCTGTCCATTGCACAGCTGAAACCTCTAAAGATTTACACAAATTTATACAAAATGAAGTGAGCAAAGCCAGGAGAATATTGTACATAGTAATAACAACATTGTTCAATTATCTACCATGACTGATTTTAATTATTCTCAGCAATACAATGATCTAAGACGATTCCAAAAGACTCATGATAGAAAATGTTCTCCACTTCCAGAGAAAGAATTGATATGTGACTCTATGCAATTCACTTCAGCCTGTTTGCCTCCGTTTTCTCATCTGTTATATGAACTGAAGGAGGAAATAGCAAGCCACTGCAGTATTTTTGCCAAGAAAACCTCAAATGGAATCAGGTAGAGTTGAGCATGATTGAACAAAAGACTGAACAACAAGATATAAAATGAGCCAAGGAAGAGTCTGAATGCAGAACCAAGCAAACTATTTTTGACTTACATTTTTTTATTGGTTGGGTTTTCGGCTTTTCCTTGGATTTTTGTTTTGTGTGTATGTGTATTTTGGTCTGTGTCTTCTTGCACAACATGACTAATATGGAAATTTTATCTATACTTATTCCAATTTATACTTCACATAGCTGCAAATTAATATTCTTAATGTCTAGTTCTATTTATACATGCTATTTAGAAGTCTTCAGTAGTTCTCTACACACTATAGAATAAACACCAAGTACTCTAAAGCACCACTCTAATACAGTACACTACTCCCTTTACATAAAGCACTCAGCAGGGCATTTAAGGCTTTTTACAATAAAACTCCAATGAAAGAGACAGTTTAATACAGTGAATAGGACACTGGACATGGAGTCAGGACAGAACTTCAAATATTTATAAGATCTAGAATGCTATACAAGTTATTTAACATTTCTGTGTGTCATTTTCCTCTATTGTAAAATGAAGGGGCAGCCAGGTAATTCAATGGAAAAAGTGCTGGTCCTAGAGCTATAAAAAGATCTGAGTTCAATTCTGACTTCAGATCATTACTAACTATGCGACCCTGGGAAAGTCACTTCCCTTTTGCCTCAGTTTCCTCCTCTTGAAAATTAGCTGAATAAGGAAATGGCAAACTACTCCAAAAAGAAATTCCAAGAAAACTCCAAAAAGAATTCTAAAGTTGGACACAACTGCAAATGACAAAACAATGGAGTATATTCTCCAATCCCACTATAATCCATCCTACAATCCCTAATGGGACTGTTCTCCAAATGTCAATTTCTCCTTCCTCTTTGCAATCTTGCAAACCAAAGCCCATACCTCAAATATGTCCCTTCTCAATTTAGGCCTATTGAAATCCTTTCTTCAAGATTATTTGCCAGTGGATAATTAAGTTGCCTAAAACTATGGAGTTTGTCATGCCATTAGGGCTGTAGCCAAATCTAGGTAAGCCATTGGTGCTCAGGAGGTAGGGCTGTATAGTGCAAGCACCCTGGGAAAATCTTCTGATTAGACACTGAATATATGTTCTTATCTTCATAACAAATAGAACTGTCTAAAAGTGCAATGGCTTATCTCACATGGATAAATTTCCTGTCTTTGAAGGTCTTTAAACAAAGTCTATACAACTACTCATTTCAGTATATTAAAGCAGAGAGTCTTTCATGTATAAGTTTGACAAGATGACCGCTGAGGTTCCTTCCATTCTCAAAATCTGTATTTGTGTGATTTTACTATTATATGGGAAAGGGGGCAGTGCATTGTGCCTTTCTTTTCTCTTTTGAGCACTTTAGTTTGTTTCAGCTGAGCATAGTAACTTCTTGACTGGGATTAGTTGTCTAGGAGAGATGAGTCTGTCATAAAACTATTCTAAGATAGCCTATGACAATGCAATTACCTCAGACTACTCTTTATCAATCAATCAAAAAGCATTTATTAAGAATCTATTATGTACTAAGCACTATATCTATCATTGTTAGGGCACCAGTGGCAGAAAAAGCCCCACTACTGTCTTTCCTTCTTTAATTTTCAGGCAACATCCTATCTATACTATGCAATTAATGTTTTCATCATATAACTCAGCTGTGACGGGGTCCATTATAACAGCAATCCCTTGCCATGCGGTTGATCAAGCTATCTCTCACTAGTTTTTCTGCTGGGGCCAGCCATTATGCTGACTCTTGTCTCTCAAGATACTACATTTTCTTTCATCTCCAGACAAATAAAGGACAAACTTTCTAATCTGGCATTCAAGCCCTCTGAAATATAGCTCCATTTTACTTTTTAAGCCTTCTGTCATACTACTTTCCGTCATATACCACTTCTGGAATATCTCCTATAATTCTATTTCAGTACCTTTGCTCAGACTATTTTAAAGATCTAAAGTATCTACCATTTCAAACTTATCCTTCTAAATATTGTGTGGTTAAAAAGTGCATTGAGAGATATGAATTTAAATCCTACCTCTAACACTAAATCTGTGACCATGGGAAATCATTTCATCTCTCTCATCCTCAGTTTCTTCATATGCCAAATGGATATAATAGCATTTGTTATACCTTCTAAACCAGGTTGCTGTAAGAATGAAAAGAGATAATGTGATTAAAGTATAAATACCACTCAATAGCCACCAGCTCCCTGAAATGTTCTTTCCCCCCACCCCATTATTAGAAACAATTATTCCTTCCTCTGATCTAATAGTATTTTTTTTACTCTTCTTATGCATAAACAGTTTAATTTGTATTATAGTTAATAGCTCCAGCTTTAGTAGCTTCTCCCATAAAACTGTTGATGTTATTATTGTAACTTTAAAAGAGATACAGAATCTTTGAGTGACACTTTACTCTCACTGTATGAGAAGTCTATAAGGAGAAAGAAAAATTTAACTATTGGTTTGGAGAAATTAATGATAGCTATAGACTTAAAAAACTAAGAGAACTTACTTCCTGAGAAAACAGTTTCATCTTTATTTTGCAAAGAAATACTAAGAGAATTCTTGAAGAGAAATTATAATTGAGGAAACATCCTGAGGGAACTTATTTGTGGAACTATATTTTCAGAACTGAGAAGTTAGACATTTTAGGGAACTTCAAAGTGACTTTGGTTGTGATCTTTCTCACAGATGATTCTTTGAAAAGAATTATTTATATTTTGTTTTATTGTTTGCCACACTGTTAAAAAGTAGCATGGTCAATAACTGTGATGTTTATTAAAACTGGGAGATTTTTTATAATAAAGGAAGAAATTATCATGAAAAAGAAATTTCTCCAGTTAAGTAAACAAATAATACTTTTAAAAGTAAGGTAGAGGTTCAGAGATATTGGTTAAACAATAAGAAAACAATTACGATTTTGCAATTAACATAAAGGTATCAGAACATACCTCTTGATTACCTTAGAATCTAATATAAGAATGAATAAAGAATATAACCAAGTATGCAGAGAAAATAGTGCTCACTCTACCTGGGCTACATGGAAGAGCCAACCCTAAAATTCTACAATATTTTTAAGTAGATGTTTTAATATATCTACTAGAATTAAGGTCCTTATATCTGTATGAATCCTCCAACATATAGGTCAGTGCATTCTATACATTAGGCACTTAATACACAATTATTTTATGTATCATTGTAAAGCATTCTTAAAATTTAAATTCCTACACAATGTGTTATTATAACAACATTTTGCTACATTGCTATTAACATTGAAAGAACACAGTCTGGGAGTCAGAAGGCCTAGTGTCCAGTTCCCCTATATGTCATTAGGTAAATTGATAACTATCTTCTCTACGTCTTAATTTCTTTATTTTATGAGGATAATAGCTCTTATTCCTGTTTATCTCACTGGAAGTTATAAAGAGAAAATAAGAACCCTCTAAGTTATGGATACATTATTTTCACTTAAGCTACTATTTTGTTTTGTAAATAATATGGGTAAATCATGCAAACCACAAGACCAAGCAATCTAAGAATGGCAGTGGGGAAAATGGGAAGTTTACAGAACTGTATTTTAGGATGACTGAGTTCTTGAAAAAGCAGAAGAATATTGTAAGAAGCTAACGATTTGCCTCTAATGTCTAATGTACTAGGCCATGACACAATCAAAGAATTAAAAGCTGGAAAGACCAGAATATAAAAGTAAAGGATTGAGATAGATTCAGGAATAATAGAGATAACGATGAAGTGAAACCCACTCATTCTGGAGAAAGATAAGACCATATGAAAAATCATTGTATTGATTTTTGGGAAAAGATAAACCCCAAGCCAAGAACACATTTGGCCCTGCCTAAAGTTCCAAAATGTATTTTTAGGGTCCTTGTGGGAGGAAGAAGGAAATATCAGGAGGTTTCAAAAATGAAATAAAAAGAATGGTCCTAAAATATCATTGCTGTTGAGAGAATGGCGTTAAAAAGAGAGAATTCTGAGTAAGAGGCACATAAGAATCATAGGCAAGATTAAACGGCAAAATATGAAAGAAATCTATGGCTATTGAATTGTTTTAAAGAAAAGTAAAAGGATTACAAGTGTTATGACAGCTGCAGAGTTAAAGGCAACTGAGTTGAAGGTCCCTGGGAAGGGAGACAATAGAGCCCTTTGTAAGAGATTGAAGGGAGATATAAAACTGACTTTCTGCGAGAAGAATACAAACTATTTTAACTGAGAGAAGAGGAAGGTTTTAAAGGCTTAAAGGAAAAAGAGAAAAGGTAGCAAATGTTTTGGTTTTACATAGGAATTTTACCATCTAATAATCTTAAAACACTTGCCAATCTTGGATATAGATTTTGATTTCATTAGTTGTCATTAATTATGTATTAAGTTATTTTTATATTCCCCTCAAGGATTTAGCATTGCTATGCACAGGATAGGCACTTAAATATTATTAAATTAAGTAACCAATTGATTAAGCCCTCTGGGGGGAAAGTGTGATATAAACATGGTACCTCTACCCATATAATCCAAAACAGGAGAGAAGTCAACAGTAATGGTAATGGTTGGAGGGAGGAGAAGAAAAAGAGGAGTAATATCTAGTGTTTATATGTATTTTTCTGAAGTTTGCAAAATGTTTTGATATATTACCTCATTTGCATAAGACCTAGTGTAGACTAAATGTTGGCCAAGATTTATATTTTGGAAATGGCAAAACTGAGAAAGAAATATGTTGATATAGCCAGTGTGTACTTTTATGATAATGCTTAAAACAAAGATGTTAGAGCTCAAATTGAGATCAAAGAAGACAAATTCCAGGTTTGGAACTAAGAAGAAAACCATAGAAGTTTTTTCACAAATCGACTAATAATAAATATTCCACTAGACAACTTTGCTAACAGAACCCAAATAAATATTAGAGAATATAGAAATTAAGGAAGCAGAATGAATTTCTTGTGTGTCTATGCTGCCATCTCCTGTTCATTTTTAGAGTTTGTATCACTTTTATTTCTGGTTTCTGGCTCTATTTTTAATTTTTCATCTCATTTAAATTCCCTTTCCCATTGTTAAATATTACTAGTTCTAATCCTGCATTGTAAGAAGGCAAATTTTTTTCATGCTTCAGGAAGTGTAAGTTCATTAATCATGTGAGGCAGAGCCTGTATGTTTAAATATGGTGGCACTGCTTTTAATCACTCCCTCCATAGACATCATCAAATATTCCAAAGGAATAAGAAATTCACAGAATTTGAAAATTTAAAGAAATCTTTCAGGTTCTCTAGGCCAGTCTACCACTCACTGCAGGAGTCTCTTTTAAAAGATCTGTGATTATACAATCTCTGTCTGAGCACATCTACCATTTGACTCCTCACCAGAAGAACGGTTTTGCCTTTCTTTATATTCCCAATATTTGACAGGGCCTCACATATAGTAAGTAGTTCCTATTTATTGATTAATGGATTGACTAATTTAGGAAACTCTTCCTCTGTAGAAAGCTGATTATATCTTTGAATGCCTGGGGCTAGTCCAGTTCAACCACTGATTATCTCATTTACTTCTCTGAGACTCAATGTTAATGTTCTTTCCTGTAAAATGAATATTTTAATAGATTTATTCATGGTCATGGATATTCCATCAATTGGCACAGATCACAACTCATCTAGCTTGTCTCATTCTATACAATTCTTGTCCAAATTTCCCTATTCTCCAATAAGAAAGATTATCAAAAAGATGTAAGACTGGGGGGAGTAGGGCATTAGCTATGGGATATGTATGGATTGAATCATAGCAAGAAGAAGAGTGTCCAAAAGACAGGCCATATACTCCACTATTATCTTCTCAATGTTAAAAAAATATAAAAAAGTCCAAGGTTGTTGGGAGACCCACAATGGAGAATTTATGAAAACACTTGAATAAGCATCTCTCAGAATGGCAGAAATGGCTATGGTGTGGTCCACATTGTTGATGAAATCATGTCAAATCATGAAGATATGCATGTACTGATTTCAGATATCCCACTCAGTCACCAAAAAAGATTTGCTTTGCATTGAGGGCCCTCATCTAGGTGTTTTTACATTTCCTAGGGGTAAGAGATCAATTTGTCTGAAAAAGACTGGGGAATCCTGGTGAACACTAATCTCAATATGAATTGAACATAATAGGGCAGCCAAAAAAAAAGCATCACAGTGTCCAGGACCTGTATAGGTTGGGTTATTCCAGGAGCAGTTTTATGATGGCATGGTCACAGAAATTCTAAATAAAGGAAACTACTCTCATATTTCACAGTTACAACAGAATGAAACAGAGATATGGGCTAGCTCCCATGCTCTTTACCATGATATTTTTCCCATGACATTGTCAGATATCTTCAATAAGGACAAAAATGGTATCAAAGTCAGCTGCCATGCTGATGATAAACAATTTAACTTGAAAAGCTGCAAGCTAAGACCAAAGTAGAAGGAGAGTTGGTACATGACTTTCTGTTCATAAATGATTATGTGTTCTATACAATTTCTGAAATTGAGATGCAACAGAATATGGACTCTGTTGCTTGTGCTAATTTTGACTTGACAATAAACATTAAGAAAGCAAAGATCCTCCACCCGCCAGTACTACAATGTTCATATGTGAAACCATTGGTCCCAATAAATGGAAAAATTTTGACTGCTGTGGATAAGTAAACTTGCCTTGGCTAGCTCTCCAGGGTTGACAACAGAGATGATGAGGTTAATTCATACAACGCCATTGTTAGCTTGGCATTTGAGAAGGGGCAATAGGAAGTGTAGAAAAGAAGAGGTATTAAGCTGCATACCAAACTGAAGGTTGACAGAACGGTCTGCTAGCTTCAGTTGTTGTATGACTGTGAAATCTGGGCAGTTCATCAGCATCCTACCAGAAAACTGAACCACTTCCACTTGAATTATCTGAAGAAAATCTTGAAAATCACCTAACAAGATGAGATACACTGAGGTTGTCTCTCCTATAGAACTGAGAAGCATTCAAACTTTTCTTCAAAGAGTGAAGTTCCAATAGTTTGGCCACCTGGTCAGCCACACAGCCACAATGTCAAATGTATACTTAACCAAGACTCTTATGGAGAATTCACACAGGGCAAGCACTCACTTGGTGGTCAGAAGCAACAGCACAAGGACCCTCTCAAAGTGTCTCTGAATAACTTTACTATCAACAGGGACACATGACAAATACTGGCACAGGACCAGCCAGCGTGGCACACCCACATCAAGGAAGGCATTGTCCTCTACGAACAAAGAAAAGCAGAAGCACAAAGGAAATATGAATTGCACAAATCCACAGATTCCTCCATCACAAATATTCTAAAGGATTACTTGTACCTGACTTAAAATAGAGCTCCTTGAACTCAAACTGGACGGAGCAGCCATAGCAGAACACACCTATCTCCACAGCATAAGGTCATTAGTCTTCAAAAATTGAAATTTTTTTCTAAAAGATGTACAAGACAAAGAAGAAGATAAGGTGATATTCCACTGTTCAACCAAGTCTGGAGTACCGTGTTCAGTTCTAGAAACCACACTTTAGGAAAGTTCTCGGTCAGAGAGAGAACATCCAGAGAAAGAAAACAAGATTGTGAAATAAGTCAGGATCCTGATGAAAATCACTTGAAAGGACTGGAATGTCTGGTTCACAAAAAGGAAGGATTGAAGTGAGACATAATTGCTGTGTTCAGGTATTTTAAAGATTATCACATGGGGAAAAATTAGATTTATTTGACTTGGAAAGAGAAGAAACAATAGCAACAGATAGAATTTACAAAAAAAGGAAAATTTAGATTTGATATCAGGAAGAATTTGGCTGCTTTTTCATTAGATGGGTTCTTTGGGCAGAGTCTATAAGATCATTTGTCAGATAAGTCAGTGCTGGGGTTCTTTTTATGTACAGTTTGGACCAGATAGTTGCCAACGTCTTTTCACATTCTAAAATTCTATGAATCTGTGATTCTGTAATTATACATATAATTGATCATTACCAATAACTAGAATAGTTCCTTGGATTTCCATATCTTATATCAAAACATTATGTTGAGTGTAACCATGGTCTTTTTGCTCATCTAGTCTCTGCTACTAGCCCATTCTAAGTGCCCTATCCCCATTAATTTCCAAGATAATTTGGAATTTATTTGCCTATCCTATTCTGACTCACAGTCATCCTAAACTAATAGAGAAATGTAGGTTGTTTTTGATCCAATCTGACCACTCCCTTCTGTAGTTCCTGCTATGAGTCAAGTTTATATGACCAATAATTAAGTTTAATCTTCTAAGCACAATCAGTAAACAATATAAACATTTGTTAGACTATTCTAAAGTCGCCTACTCCTCCCCTGTAGTCTGCCTGCCTTGTAACTCCCATTCTATAAGGCAAATAACTCCTATTTTGTTTCCATTTTCTTTATTGGAAAATATAGAGTAAATACTATATTAAAGGAAATATGATATGAAAAATAATTTTGAATTTAGAGTCAGGCAATCTGGCTTCCAGTTTCTATTCTACCACTAATTAGTTTCATAACCATGGTCATGTTAATTAACTTTTCTGAACTTTAGTTTCTTTATGTATAAAATGGAAAGAATAATGATATTTACATTATTTGCCTCACAGGATTGCTGTGAGAAAAGCACTTTAAACAATTTAAAAACTAAAAATGTTGTGAGTAAAGCACTCTAACAAAACTATAATAAATATTTCAAGGATCTGGGTTTTTTTTCCCCACATTTTGAAAATTATAGAATGCCTTTGTCTTTCTTGCTGAGACACCAAGAGGGAGTTTCTGCCAACTAGGAGCATTTCAAGTATGAGAAAAATATTTCATAAATGTGAGCTATTTCTGATTAAAGACAATTCGTATTTTATCATTACATGATCAGAATCTATAATAAAACAGATTTTAAAAATTAAAAAACAAATTCAGCACCACAAAGATCATGGACAGTTTTAGAACAATGCACAGACATGGTTTTGTAATGCCACCTTGTGGAAACAAACTCTAAGAGCAGAAAAGTATCAATTTTTATTTTTTATTAAAGCTTTTTATTTACAAAACATATTCATGGGTAATTTTTCAACATTAACTCTTGCAAAGCCTTTTGTTCCAAATTATCCCCATTCCTTCCCCTAGATGGCAGGTAGTCTAATACATGTTAAATATGTTAAAATATATGTTAAATCCAATATATGTATACATATTTATACAGTTATCTTGCTGCACAAGAAAAATTGGATCAAGAAGAAAAAAAACTGAGAAAGAAAACAAAATGCAAGCAAAGAAGAACAGAAAGAGTGAGAATGCTACGTTGTGATCCATACTCAGCTCCCACAGTCCTTTCTCAGTGTAGATGGCTCTCTTCAGTAATGAACAATTAGAATTGATTTGAATTAGCTCAATGTTGAAGACAGCTACGTCCATCAGAATTGATCATCATGTAGTACTCTTGTTGTTGCCGTGTACAATGATCTCCTGGTTCTGCTCATTTCACTTAGCATCAGTTCATGTAAGTCTCTCAAGGCCTTTCTGAAATCATCCTGTTGGTCATTTCTTACAGAACAATAATATTCCATAACACTCATGTACCATAATTTATTCAGCCATTCTCCAATTGAAAGGCATTCCCTCAGTCTCCTGTTTCTGACCACTACAAAAAAGGCTGCCACAAACATTTTTGCACATACAGGTCCCTTTCTCTCCTTTAAGATCTCTTTGGAATATAAACCCAGTAGTAGCACTGCTGGGTCAAAGGGTGTACACAGTTTGATAACTTTTTGAGTATAGTTCCAAACTGCTCTCCAGAATGATTGGATCCGTTCACAATTCCACCAACAATGTATCAGTGTCCCAGTTTTCCACATCTCCTCCAACATTCGTCATTATCTTTTCCTGGCATCTTAGCCACGCTGAGAGGTGTGTAGTGGTATCTCAGAGTTGTCTTAATTTACATTTTTCTGATCAATAGTATTTTGGAGCACCTTTTCATATGACTACAAATAGTTTCAATTTCTCCACCTGAAAACTGTCTGTTCATATCCTCTGATCATTTATCAATTAGAGAATGGCTTGAATTCTTATAAATTTGAGTCAATATTCTATATATTTTAGAAATAAGGCCTTTATCAGAACCTTTGAATGTAAGAATGTTTTCCCAATTTATTGCTTCCCAAAAGAGAAAAATAACTTTTCTGTTAGATAATGGCTTTTCCAGCAACTTCTTTTTTTATTAATTTTATAATTATAAAAAAATTTTTGACAGTACATATGCATGAGTAATTTTTTTATAACATTATCCCTTGTATTCATTTTTCCAAATTTTCCCCTCCCTCTACTCCCTCTCCTAGATAACAGGCAATCCCATACATATTAAATGTGTTACAGTATAACCTAGGTACAATATATGTGTGTAAATCCAATTTTCTTGTTGCATAGTAAGAATTGGATTCTGTGTAAATTGTTAGCACTACTGTCTATCTACCCAGGTTACTAATACCTTCGGAATCTAATACTTAACGTGCATCAAGAAAATTGGATTTACACACATATATTGTATCTAGGTTATACTGTAACACATGTAAAATGTATGGGATTGCCTGTCATCTAGGGGAGGGAGTAGAGGGAGGGAGGGGATAATTTGGAAAAATGAATACAAGGGATAATGTTATAAAAAAATTACTCATGCATATATACTATCAAAAATTTTTTTATAATTATAAAATAAAAAAAAAAAGAATTGGATTCTGAAGGTATAAGTAACCTGGGTAGAAAGACAGTAGTGCTAATTGTTTACATTCAATTCCCAGTGTTCTTTGTCTGGGTGTAGCTGTTTCTGTCCATCATTGATCAACTGGAAGTGAGTTGGATCTTCTTTATGTTGAAGAAATCCACTTCCATCAGAATACATCCTCATACAGTATTGTTGTTGAAGTGTATAGTGATCTTCTGGTTCTGCTCATTTCACTCAGCATCAGTTCATGTAAGTCTCTCCAAACCTCTCTGTATTCATCCTGCTGGTCATTTCTTACAGAGCAATAATATTCCATAACCTTCATATACCATAATTTACCCAACCATTCTCCAATTGATGGACATCCATTCATTTTCCAGTTTCTAGCCACTACAAAAAGAGCTGCCACAAACATTTTGGCACATACAGGTCTCTTTCCCCTCTTTAGTATTTCTTTGGGATATAAGCCCAATAGCAGCAGTGCTGGGTCAAAGGGTATGCACAGTTTGATAACTTTTGGGGCATAGTTCCAAATTGCTCTCCAGAATGGCCGGATTCTTTCACAACTCCACCAACACTGCATTAGCGTCCCAGTTTTCCCACATCCCCTCCAACATTCATCATTATTTGTTCCTGTCATCTTAGCCAATCTGACAGGTGTGTAGTGATATCTCAGAGTTGTCTTAATTCACATTTTCTGATCAATAGTACTTTGGAGGACCTTTTCATATGACTACAAATAGTTTCAATTTCTCCACCTAAACAATGTCTGTTTATATCCTCTGATCATTTATCAATTAGAGAATGGCTTGAATGCTTATAAATTTGAGTCAGTATTCTATATATTTTAGAAATGAGGCCTTTATTAGAACCTTTGAACGTAGGAATGTTTTCCCAATTTATTGCTTCCCAAAAGAGTATCATTGAGAAAAATAACTTTTCTGTTAGATAATGGCTTTTCCAGCAACTTCAAAGCTGGTTTCCCTTCATAATCTTCTCTATGTTTAGTTTTCTTTCTATTAGTACATCTATAGATGAACTGAGATTCAAACACCTGAGATTATATTCAGAAATATTTGTACAGTTGACAGAATAATTACATGATAAATTTAAATGCCAAAGAAAGGAAAGTCAGCTAAGACTCAAGTTTTCCTGATGATTCTTCATGAATTATCTTTGTTTATAGACTACAAAAATAACAGAAACAATATTTCACATTTAAAAGAAGTATCTTCAGGAAATTGAATGTTTAGCTCTATCATTCAACTATCACATTGTGATTTATTTTTCATAGAGTTATATAGAAGAGACCTAAGAAGTCACAGTCCAACTCTCTACAAATATAAGAATTTTATCTACATTGTACTTAATAGATCTAGTCTTTACTTGAATAATTCCAATGTCAAAAAACTTTTGGTTTTGTGAAACATCCTGTTCCATTGTTTGACTACTTTGGTTCTTTAAAAAATACTTTGTTTCTTCTCAAAATCTTAGAATCTTTGAGTTAGAAGGTACTTCAGAGTCAACTAATCTAATACATATTTAATCAAAAATTCATTTTTCAATACCCCCAATAAGCTGCCATCTAGTCTTTGCTCAAGAATTTCTAGGAAGGGGAAAATCACTAGATCCTAAGGCAGACCATTTCACTTTTGAATAGAATTAAAAAGTTTTCCTTGAATCAGGCCATACTCTGTCTTCTCTGAAATTCCCACCATATTGGTCCTGGCTGTTTTTTGGAGCTAAGCAAAACAAGAAGAATCTTCCTTCTAATTGAGGACTATTCAAATACTTGAAGAAAACTGTGACATCTCCCAATAGTTTTCCCTTCCTTTCTCCAGACTTAATATCACACTTATTTCAACTGATCTTGATAAGGGCTTTGTACCATTGGTTGTGTTACTGAATCAACATCTCACACTGGAAATTATAAATTATAAAAGATAATTCATTGTATAATTATCACAATTCTTCATCCTGAGCCCTTTTTTTTCATGCTTTAAGCAAGCAGAATGTCACTGACTTGACAGATTTCTTATCAATGGGAAATTTTAATATAATTCTAGAAATTCTAGCAAAAGGAATAAGAAAATAAAACTAAGGGAAATCAAAGGAATAGGAAAATTCTTCATTTTTGCAGATTAAGTTGATTCACTTAAAGAACCCTACAAAGTCAACTAAAATTAATTTAAAATAAATTCAGCAAAGTTATAGTATATTAAATAAAACTACATGAATCAAAATCTCCCAGCACTATTGAAAATATCTCTCAATAGTGTAGTTAATTTCCCTTTATAAATGTATATGTTAAGGCATATAAGTTTAATAATATTCACAATGTATTTTCTTTGTTTAATCTTTTTCTGTTATGAATCTTTGTTTTTCACATTTATGATAAACAATTAGTAGTTTTATTATTATAATAATCACATTTTCCTTGTTCTGTCTAATAACATAATTGTAACTCCTGCTTCTTTGGATTCCTCTGATTCATGGTAAATCTTTTCTCAGTTTTCCATTTTCATTCTGTGGATGTCTTTGTTTAGGTTCTTATAAGCAACAGATTGTGGAGTTTTGTTTTCTTATTCATTCTGATACCCTTTTTCATTGTATTAGTTAGATTGTTTATCCATTCACATTTAAAATTGTGAGAGTTAGGTTTGTATTTTTCTCCAATTATCTCTAATACTAGGGTTGTTGTTATTTTTTTCCAAATAGAGATCTTTTTCCTCCTTTTCCTTTACAAACACAATACTTTCTTCAGTTATCTGAATTTAATTTACTTTAAGGCATACCTATTCCTACCAGTTCTCTTCCACACTTTCAAGTTCCAACCTCCTTCCTGTTTGTTATCCTTTTGCCTATTCTTGAATTCTTTATTAAATTTGTCAGTTCTTTTTTTAAAAAAAAATCTAGTTATTTAATTCTTCCCTTCTTTCCCCAACCCTTTTAATTAAATAGTTAAGTAACTCCCTTTTTCTCTTTTTTATACTCTTAATTCTTTTTTCCTTTCTAATTTAGACTTATTCTTTGATACATGACACATATTTATTGGGTCCTTCATTAATCTTCATATTCCTCATGGAAATCAAAACTTTAAACATACCTATAAGGAATTTCCCTTTCTAAAGAGTTTATATATTATGCTCTTGTAGATCTTGCCCCACCCCAATCCCCTTTTTCTAGGACAGTGCCTCACCCTTAGAAATACCAATTACAGCAAGTGATAAAGTGTTGCCCAATGGTAGGAATTTTCCTATGTTCCTGATTGGACTGTTTGTTATTAATTTTTGCCTGCCCTTTGCTCATTTTTCCCCATTTGCCATGGATCTCCTCCTTGATTCATGCCCTTTCACTCTTCTAGATTTCAGTTGCTGGAGTTTATTAAAAAGGACTTACAAGGTCAGAATTGTGCTTCAAGTCATTTTGACAGTAGTGTGAGCAGAATAAAGTGGTGACAAAATCAATGCACAGAGATCAAAGAGGAAGCCCTTTGCAGTAATGTAGGCAAGAGGGAATGAGCACTGGAACTAAGGTGGTGGCTATGTGAGTGGAAAAAAAGGCTACTTTTCAGACACCACCCTCACCTAGAAACTACCTGTCCACCTAGAAAACAACTAGGCCAGATCCATACTAATGCATCTGTAAGGTTCCCAGCTGGCTAAGACGTTATTAACAGCATAAAAATTCTGAGATTTTTTAATAAAATGGGATAATATGCTACCAGTATGATAGTTCTTTTGTGTGACTACAGTATATTTGTCTCTCTCTCTCTCAAGTGCTCATTCCACTGAACCATGCTCTCTCTCAAAGGAATTGTTCCAGGTAAGGAAATAAATCTCTTCCTTTTTTATTAGTAGAATAAAAATCTCAAAAAGGCCTTGCTAGTATGAATCTGTGAGTAGTGGAAAGGAGTAAGAATACTTGTGTAAGCCTTAAGGAGCACACAGTATAATAATGGGGGACAACCAAACACACACACACACACACACACACACACACACACACACACACACACACAACTACAACTATGTACAGACAAGTCTCAGACAGGTTAAACTGAGGTATTCAACAGAGAGAAGGCCCCTGCCAAGGGGGATTGGAAAAGGTTTCTAATAGAAGATGGAATTCTAATAGAAGATAATTTAAGCTGATGCTTAAAGCCAGGGAAGTGGAAATGAGGAGTGAAAGGGCTTGAGACATAGGGGAGTGCCAGTGAAAATATCCAGCACAAAAAGACAGAGGAATAGCAGGAAAGACAGTGTTATTGAATCTCAGTTGATGAAAAAGGTTAAGATAGAAGAAGCCTGGAAAGATAATGAAGATATAAATGTCAAACAGAGGCTTTTCTGTTTGATCCTAAAAGTAAAAGGAAAGCACTGGAGTTTATTCAATGTGGTCAAATGCATGCTTTCGGAAGATCACTTTAGCAGCTAGGTATAGGATAAACTGGATCCCAGAATCATGGGGTAATAAAGAATTGGACTAGTATTGATTGTTTAAAACTTAGGACTTTTACCTAAAATTATCATCTTGCCAGCTCTAGACATGATGTCGAATTATCTGTTGGGAATATATTTATGTGTGTTGGGGGTCAAAAGAAGAAAGGGATAGAAAACAGTTTGGAAGAGAAAGAAGATTTGGTTTTTAAGAGACATCATGGGAAATGTTATAGGGAGTTTATCAAGCACCATGCAAAAGAGCTCAATATGACAGTCATATGATATATGAAATCAATGAGATTTATACAGTACGGCTGCACTTCATTGTGAATAGCATATCATATAGTCAATCACAGAAATTAAGAACTGAATGTGATCCCACAATCATCTAGTCTTACCCATCATCAAAAGGACCATCCAGTATAACATATTGGACCTTTGCCCAAAGACCTCAAATGAGGGCAGGGGTTAGATAATGTCAAAGGAAGCAGAGAAGCACACTTCCACTAGATAGATGGATAGATACATCCATTCATACATACATATATAGATGAGAGATGATAAATAGATGTAATAGATGACAGATGAATGATAGATGAGATGGATATATAAATGGCTGAGACTGATAGATGAAATAGATGAAAGAGATGATAGATGAGATAGAAAGATATATATATATATATTATATATATATATATATGTGTGTGTGTGTATGTGTGTGTGCGTGTATGTATATTTATGCATGTGTGTATATAACATCTACCTCATCTATGGAACACTGAAATTCCTTTTTCTTCTGTTTAAATGTAAATTCATATTAGTTGATTAATGGTGCATATTCATAGCCACTCAGTCATTTGTTAAGCATTTGTTATGAGCTGGACATTGCATTAAGTAAGCACTGAAATATAGAGAAGGGGGGGGGGGGGGGAATGGTTCCTATCCTGAAGGAGTTCTAACTAGGTAGTCAACGTACAAATAACTAAATGAATTCAAGATGTATACAGTGTAAATGGAAGATTAATTGAAGAAAACATATACAATTACAAAGAGAACATAAAAAATTTAGGACCATAGATTTAAAGCTGAAAGTTTCCACAGAGGTAATAAGGAAGGTACAGTTTCTTCACTTTACAGATGAGGAATCTTAGGCCATAAACTAAAATGACTTGGCCAGCATCTCTCAGGGAAGTTAAATATAGACCTAGGATTGAAACCATGGTCCTCTGACTCCTAAGCCAGCCCTAATTCCAAGACATAATAATGCCTCACAATAAATGAGTCTCAACCTTTCTAAGCAATTTTTTTCCCCAAATGAAGGAGTCCAGTCAGATCGTTTCTGAGGTCTCTCTATTATCCCATGATGTGGGATAAACAAATAGAAGCCAAAAATAGCTCAATAACTGTCTTCCCCAATCCACATAATAGCACCCCTTCCACATGTTCATCTTAGCGGAGTAGCATTTCTTGAATAGGAAAGCAGATCTAGGAAAGGAATAATGTCACTTGGGACAGTCAGTGATGAGGGAGTGAGAATGTAGAGGCCCTGGAGAATCAGGGGCAAGAAAGGACCTGATGAAGTTTTGTAGAACAGAGAGATAATTAATATAAAATTAAGACTAAGAAGACTAAAGGTTGTTTGGGGCAGGAGTAAGGGAATGAATTAAAGCAAGGAGATTAAAAATAGAGTTTAAGGACCTATTTGAGTTCACCCCCCTCAGATAATGTTTGGACGCTTCAGAATAATAAAGTCTTGATAATTAAACATCTGGGTTCCAACTGCTTGACTCAAAATGGCAATTTCTCTCCAGTCCAAGCAAAATTAGAAGACCAAACCTATACATATCATGGACCCCAAATAGGTTCAGAGGATTGTGGTGGGGATAGAGGAAGGACTGGAAGAAGCAGTATTGCCACAGCACAGAATTCCACGGCAGTTGGAAGCTGCTGTGGGGAGACATTGACCATAGGATCTTAAACTTCCCTAATCCTTAGGTTCTCAGTGATCCCACCATTTGAAAGAGGGGAATCTGCTTGGGGTCTATCAGTGATGTAGAGATTGGGCAGAGGATAATTAAATAGGGAATAGTCACATCAAAGAAATGGGTTTTTTTAATCAGCAAAGAAGGGATTTTCATGACTCCAAACAAATCAATTCTCCAATTAGAAATATTAATATAGAGAGGATTCATAAGCCTGAAGGGATACTGAAAGTATTCCTGGTTCTTCAGGGTATAGGAGTTATGTTTCTGGAGGAATAAAGGAAGAAAGAGACATTAATCAAGAAAGAACAGGAATCACTTTTTCTCCCTTCTTCCTTCTCCCCCATTTTTCTCCTTTATCTTGCCTCTATAGCCAATAAAATCTATCTTTTATTTTTACTTTCCATATGAGGGCAGAAAGAGCAAGTCTTAGATCAAACCAGATTATACATCCACATTTTCTGCATCAGCCTGGATGAAACTAGCTCAGTACTTTGCATCTTTCCTCTGGGTGCAAATATTGAGTAGTACAGAACAATAGTTTCCATGTATTCTTTGTAGGATTCTGGATATTAGGCAATCACACTATGTGCTGGGATCATATACTTCAGCCACTCTGTAAATGATCTCTCTGGATCGATGGATCATTTTATTAACTGACCTCTGCTGTGTTCTCAAACCCCGATCACTTGTTCCTTTCACACAGGGAATTCTTAGGGGATTCACACAGGAAAAACTTTAAGCCTTATTATTTATGAGCTTTAAATTTTTTTTTGATATTTCAGTTTAATTGACTTACTTTATAATCATCTTTGCTTTATATTATTCATTTTAAACATTATTCTTAGCAGGTATTCCTAGGATGCACCTGTCTGTCAAAGGAGTTGTTACATACATAAACACACACAAACATATACACACACACACACACACATAGCTAAGAACTGCTCAAACTGAAATTTAGCATTTCCTTCAACTATGAATACAGGCAGCAAACATTATTCTAAGAATGAATCCAGATAATTCATCAATCTGCTAAAAGAGTCCACACCGCCAAAAAGATCAAGAATCCTTGGAAGATCTTCCTAAGCTCTTTGCCTAACATCCAAAGTTTTCCTCTTGGTAAATTTGTGCCATCAACTAAATTTTTCTTAGGCACTCTCGATATCTGATTTCTTTATAATTTCTCTATCTCAGCGTCATGAGGTCTTTCTCTTCCCTCAGGTACCTATTCTTTCATCTCCTTTTTATTCTTAAAAGACTTTTAAAAAATATGTCTGTATTAGCCCTCTTTGTAATGGCCAGAAACTGGAAACTACATGGATGCCCGTCAATTGGAGAATGGCTGAATAAATTGTGGTATATGAATATTATGGAATATTATTGTTCTGTAAGAAATGACTAGCAGGATGATTTCAGAAAGGCCTGGAGAGACTTACATGAACTGATGCTGAGTGAAATGAGCAGAACCAGGAGATCATTATATACTTCAACAGCAATACTATATGATGATCAATTCTGATGGACTTTGCCCTCTTCAACAATGAAATGAAACAAATCACTTCCAATTGATCAGTGATGAACTGAACCAGCTACACCCAGTGAAACAACTCTGGGAGGTGACTATGAACCACTACATAGAATTCCCAATCCCTCTATTTTTGTCCACCTGCATTTTTTATTTCCTTCACAGGCTAATTGTACCTTATCTCAAAGTCCTATTCTTTTTGTACAGCAAAACAATTATTTGGACAAGTATACATATATTGTACTTAACTTATACTTTAATATATTTAACATGTATTGGTCAACCTGCCATGAGGTGGGGTAAAGGAGGGGAAAAATTGGAACAAAAGGTTTGGCAATTGTCAATGCTATAAAATTACCCATGCATATATCTGGTAAATTAAAAACTAATATATATATATATATATATATATATATATATATATATATATATATATATATATCTATATATATATATATATATATATATATATATATATATATGTCTGCATTGTACTATAGTATAAAACTAAGTCAACATGTCATATTTCCCAGGGGCATTGCCTTTTCCAGCTAATTTTCATTGTGGAATAAAAGGCTCCATTTCCAGTTGAAGGCATTTCCGGTATATCTTGCATATAAGGAAGGCACTGGAATTGGGGTGAGGTGGAGTGGGTAAGCTTGCTGTTGTCTCTGAAGTTGTGACATATGGGTGGCTTAAAGTTTACATGTAAATGTCAATTCTTTCTCCACCCTTCTGTCCTTTCATTTCCTGTCCTAGATTGCCCACTGTCATCCCTAGAGCTTTAGTCTAGCTTCTCCTTTTCTCTTCAACTTCTCAATTTCTAATTCTCCAGGATCTTAGACCTCATCCCTGTCATTAACATCATTACCATCAACTGACTGCATCTTCTTCACTACAGATCAATGAAAAAGGCTTATTTGGATCCAGGTACCATCTTCTTCACATCTGGTATAGACGTTCCCCAGCAAGGCCAATGTTGGGCAGATTGGAGAATTTAGCCAAATTTCGTGGTTATTTTTCTAGTACTTTTCCCATTCTATGTTCTTTCCCCTCCTTTAAGTGTTCTCTCATACAGTTTCTTCCCTGCCCTGACCCAGTTGCCTATAACCCTCGAAATGTCTGTGCCCTCATCCCCAAGGATAAAGGAGGATCCGGGAAAAGGAATCATCAATATAAAGGAAAAAAATTTCTTTTTAAAAATCATTATCATTATTATTAAATGCATTTTTAAAGGTTTCCAAACTTCAATCCTCTTTGACTAGGAAATTTTCCTGGCAACTCTCAAATCAGGATTTGAGCTACTCTGGCCTTAGCTGACTGACCCCAGGAATTTGGTCCTTCTTGATTTCCTTTCTTAATCCCCAACTGGCTTTTCCCAGTGGCACCAAGAGTCTTTGAAGGACAGTAGGGTGCAGTTCTTGAGGCAAGAGGGACATGAAGGTCATGCTGAAATGTCCCTGTTTACCAGAATCTGCCTCCTCTTTAGCTTTCTATGCTCCTGGTACACATTAAAAGCAACACTAGGTATTCGATGGAGAGGAAATAGCCATCTCACTTCCTCTACCTGCTGGCTGGTGAGTTAGCCCTCTCTTCTGTGTAAAAGGAGGAAAGGAAAAGCCATTCTGGGGAGATAAAGTCCCAAGCCAGAGCTGGGAGAGTATCTTAGCTCCTGTACTTTCCTCTAAAACAGCTAAAATTTTGTGATTTGAAAACACTACAATCACATCTATTCTTAAGACTCTTGTCTTTGAAACAATTTCTATTCAAATTACCTCATTTCAATCAGGGCTAAAGTTTTAGAGAAAAGCTAATGTCTATCTCCTTTCTAGTTCTTTCATCTTGCAGAAAGGAAAAAAATATCCTTTAACAACATCCATTCATTTAAAATATTTTTAGTATTATTGTCAATAATATCTAATAATTATATAGCACTTTACACAATTCACAAGATATTTTACATATATTACCTCATTTAATACTATCACATACTTCCTGTGGGTGAGGCCTCTGAGAGAGACACAAAATTAAATGGGCTGATCCCTATAATTCCTCCCTCTGGATCAAACATCATCCCCTCCTCTACCAGCAGCAAACTAGAGTAAACTCAACTCCCAAACCAGTCACCAAAAAAAGATCATTTTTACAATGAACATTGGAGCTAGGAAGAGAAAAAGGATACTAGTCCTAAGTACATGATACTTCACTCTTTTCCCTGTTTGACAATGAATCTTCTATTACCTTTTTAAAAATATATATTTTGTTGTTGCAGTTTGCTTTCTTTTTCCTATTCATTAACCACTTCCCAATTACTGCAACAACACACAAATATCTTCTTTTCTAGAAAAAAAAAAAAGTCCTTAAAAACTATCCCTGAGAGCAAATAAAAGGTTTCACCTTCAAACAGAAATGAGAAAAATATATCTCAATGTCAGTCTTCTCAAGCCACATTGGTTGTTGCATTTCTCTTAACTTATATCATTCTTTATTTTTTAGGATTATCTTCATTTACATTAGTATAGACCTAATGCATATTAGTCTCCTGAGTCTGACAAGCATGTTTCTATACTTGTTAATTTACTACAGGAGGTAGTAATTTATCTCTGGGTCAGCAGACAAGAGATATTATTTCTAAATTCCATTAAACCTATCATCTTATCTATGTGGTTATTTCCCTCCAACAGTGTAGGTCTTTATCCATTCTTGATGGTTCATTCTAAGTAACTCAACTTATAATTAATATGGTGATATTGATAATAAAAACAATAATGGCTAACATTTATGCAGTATTTTAAAGTATGAAAATTGCTTTACAGATATTATCTCTTTTTATCCTCACAATATCCTCTTATTCATATACTCTCCCAAATCTATCCACTGAATGGGCCAGACTTCTACCAAGAAGCAAAAACACAATGATCATCCATCATTTATTCCTCTATCTTACTAAGTGATTAATCCTTTCTTTCTTTCCATTTTTTTTTTTTTTGTTGTTGAGGGAAATAATGATTTTTCTATTATATTAATAACAAATTATTAAATTAAGTTTGAGGTTTTTCCTTTCTATTTCCTCATTCAGGGACCAGCCCTGGCAGGTCATTCAGTCTCTAAGAGACCTTGTTGATAGATGAGCATGCCTAAATTCTCCTTGCTCTTAGCCAGGACCCCACCTAACTAAAAAACCTTACTTCTGTCTACAATGTAAACATAATTCAAGCTAGATGAGTTTTTGCCCCAGGGAAATGAACTCTTGTCCTGGGAACCCTCCATTAGAATTTAGGATGACCCAGTTTAGGAAAGAGAAAACCAGTCAGAATGGCCTGAGTAGAGACTGGTTCCTTTGTCCAGAGTGCTAGAGGCATCTGACTCTTGTGACCAAATCAAGTTATCAGCAAGAAGAGTTGAAGATCTTTAGCCAATCTCCTTATTTGAAAGTCTACTCTCATTATTGCCAAACAGGGTTGATTTTTTTTTACTTTTCAGAGCATTTCCTTTTCCATAGGCATTTACATATTCAGGGACTACTTAAGATATGAGGAAAACATCTCTTCCTGAATGACTCTTTTTTTATTCTGTGTTTAGGACAATTTCAAACACCTTACTTATAGGACTACTACCAAGGTGAATTCATTAATAATGGAAGTCTTCCTTCTCTTTTCAGATCCCTCCAGTTCCAAGTTTGAAAACACATTTTTCACAGCAGCATCAGCAGAACCAAGCACAACTGCCTGACACTTCTGTATTTTATTGTGGGTTTGATGAAATGTCAGTCTGTTTGCATGTTGCCTTCCCTCATTTCCATTCCTCCACTTTCCCCTTCTTAACTCCAAAAATTATTTTCTCATCAATCTTTATAGAGAAAGAAAAATATTCCTTTCTTTCTAGAACTTGTGTTCAAAAACCTCAATACATTTGATGGTATCTCTGTGTGCACTGCTTTAAAATTGTAATTTATTCCTTCAACAATTTCTTGTTTCACATCTGCGATGAATAAGGCATTGTCAATATGTTCTGACCACTCTCTATACACCACTTACTCTGAAGACCAGTTAGGAGCAGCAACAGCTAGGGAAGGATTCATACCAATTGTCTACTGCATAAATCTGTGAGAATAGAATGCCTATCATCAGGAAGATATTTGTTTTGGAACCAATTCACTAAAGCCAAAAGACAATGCTGGGCATATAATCAGAGGCCGGAAAAAAAGAGATTACCCTTATAGATAACCAGGGAAGGTCTCTACCAAAATGGTTAAGAAATATAGGGGTAAAGGAGCTAGAAAGGGGATGATCAAAGACAGATAGAAAAAACCTAATATTGGAATAGGAAGCCTATAAATTAAGGATAAGCTTACAGAGAGCAGAGAATTTGGATGCAGTTTTCGTTTAGTTAATCTCCTTCCTTTTAAAGTGGCAGTACATCCCACCTAGCCTACATAACAGCAAGTTAAAGGGTCCTTGAGGAACTATATGACATGGGCCCTGCCCTTTACAAGTTTACAATGTTGGGGGCAATGTAGGGACATGACTACAAATAAACTTCAGTACAAGGAATCAGATGGCATAAGAATCACAGATATTAAAAGCAATACTTTGGAAAAGTGATCATTTCTGATTGGTATCATCAGGAAGGGCTTCCTTCACAAAGGAGATGGGCCTAGTATTCACTCTAGTTCTTCGATCTCTTGCAATTTGTTCTTCTAATCACTTAAAAACTCACAAGGTTACAAAATGGCTTTGTCTATTCAATTTCCAATACTTCTCTTATCTAAGACCAGGAAAGAATAGAAATAACAAGGATAGAAACACAATCAGGGTTTTATGTTCATGGGCCACAATGGCGGAAGTCCTGGTGGGAAGACCAAAGATCCAAAACCTCTTCCTCCAAAAACTTACAGCATTTTGTCTTCTTCATTCAAATGCAATCAAGTAAAGAAAAATGCTTGTACAATTAACACTTTTTGTAGGCACATCCAGTCCCAGCAATCAAAAGTTTTTGTTTTTTTTCATACCATAGTAAGTAGACTGGAAACAAGTATAAGAAATGTGGGGATATTCTAAATTATAATAAATGAGAGATATTCTCAATTCCACATCATGAAAAGACTCAGCTTTGATGGGGAGGGATTACATCAGGCAAAGCAAATGGTGTCATTCTCTAAGGCACTTGGTTCACATTGGTCAATCCTCCATTACAGAAAATTTATAAATGACTAAAAGAAATTCTTCCAATTAAATCAAAGCAAATAATAGGGAAAGATAGCAAGAATAATGTGGAAAACTATTTCAGAAGTAAGTAATAAGCCATAGAATTATTGATATATGAAAACCCCCTGAATTATAAAAATGTCCATCAAAAAACAATTGGGAAGGTGATGGCCATGTTGCATCTTGAATAACACCCCCTAGTGAAACTATGCCCTTTAAAAAAGTATGTGGAATGAGGATCATCAAACCACAGGCTTGTTTGAGTTAAGATCAAAAGTAATACAAAGTTTGAAGAACAAGGAAAAAGATGCAGCTTGTAAATTGTTGTTTGTTCATTGTTTTAGAAGAAGGGCAAAGACATTACAAGTGATGTCTTGACTTGTGGATGAATTGGATTTAAGTGAGGTAAATTGCATAAAAAAATTAGTCTTCCCTTTCTCTTCCACAGCCATCAGAATCCAAAGTCAAGATGACTGATAATGACCTTGGCATCTTTGCTATCTGACAAAGCTCTGAGCCCTTAACAGTACCTGTTTTATGGCCAATGGAACAAACTGTCCTCATCTGCCCATTCCAGGGAAAGTCTACAACTGCTTGGGGTAGACCCCTTACTCAGCTACAGGTTGAGAACTGTCTGTTACCCTCAACATTATCTAGCCTATCTGCCAAAAAAGTGGCCACTGTGTACCTACAGCTCAGCATCAGACAAAAAAAGCAATATCAGAATGACCTATTTAAACTAGTATCTAATGCTGAAAAATGAAAAATGGATTAATCAATAACTATTTACCAGGCAACTACAAATATGCCAGGCTCTCTGCCAGGT
This sequence comes from Sminthopsis crassicaudata, assembly GCF_048593235.1. NCBI lineage: Eukaryota > Metazoa > Chordata > Mammalia > Dasyuromorphia > Dasyuridae > Sminthopsis > Sminthopsis crassicaudata. The sequence continues at coordinate 621,382,741 of NC_133618.1, read as the reverse complement.
GCAGGAGGTACAAAGACAAAGGCAGCACATTTCCTGACAGTGATAATAATGATAATAACAACAATGGGCAACATTTATAGAGCTCGTTAATGTTTGCCAAGTACTTTTATGTGATATCTTGTTTGATCCTTGAAACCCTTTTGAGGTATTTACTGTTATTATCCCCCATTTTATTAATGAGGAAATGACTCTGAGGGATTCCAAGTGACTTGCCTGAGGGAGGATTCAAAGTCAGGTCTTCCTGATTCCAAATCTAATATACTATATATACTGCCCCACCCAGCTTCCTCAGGTACATCTGTATCTTTATCTACATTGTGTTAGTGTGTGTTTGTGTGTGTGTGTGTATATGTGTGTGTGTGTGTGTGTGTGTGCATTGATAGAATGCCAGGTGTGTGTGTGTGTGTGTGTGTGTGTGTGTGTGTGTGTGTGTGTGTGTGCATTGATAGAATGCCAGGTCTGGAGTCAGAAAAACTCCTCTTCCTGAGTTCAAATATGGCTTCGGATACTTACTAGCTGGGTGATCCTGCTTAAGTCATTTAATCCTGTTTGCCTCAATTTCCTTACCTGTAAAATGAGCTGGAGAAGGAAATGGAAAATTACTCCAATATCTTTGCCAGGAAAACCCCAAATGAAGAGTTGATCATAACTAAAATAACTGAACAACAAATATATATATATATATATATATATATATATATATATATATATATATATATATATATATATATATATGCATTTGTACATATATATATATGTATGTATATATATACATATATATACAAATACATATGTGAATATATATTTATATGTGCATATATATAATTATGTATCTATACATATATCTAGTACATACAAAATAGATATAAAGTAACTTGGGATACTAAAAAGATGAAGAAAAGTCTCATGTTGAAGGCAGAATTTGATCAGAACTTTGAAGGAAAATAAGAGGCAAAGCACACAATACATACATGTAGATGTGACTTTACAGTGATTACAATTTTGTGAAAAATTTAGTTGGACATGACTAATTTGGAATTATATTTTGCATGATTCCACATATATAACCTATATCAAATTGCTTACTATCTCAGGGAAGGACAAGGGAAAGAAGAAAATTTGGAACTCAAATATTTCTTTAAATGAATTGTGAAAAGTTGATTTTTAAATGTAATTAGGAAAAAATAAAATATCAATCAGAAAAGTTTCATTGGAATAGCTCAATTGCTATAAATATATATCATCATAATAAAGTATGAACTAATTACAAATTAAAGAGACAAGAAAAGCATAATCAATCAATAAATATTACTGTCTAACACCAGTGATGATTTGACAATGGTCATGTACACCAAAAGTGAAATTTTTTAAATACTTACCCTCAATATTTACATACTAACTTGCTTATAAATTATCTACATAGAATACGATAACTAATATATTAAATATATTATAAAACACATAAAATTAGACCCATGAATGGTCAAATAAAGATGAAACAAATATTTTTTAAAATAAATGGAAATAAGACATGTAATAGATATGTTTTATTATTTTAAATCTTGGTTTAATACTATGATAAAAATACTATCATAAGGAAAAACAAAAATAATGAATAATGAAATAACATCACAAAAAGGAAATTGATTACAATTAATAAACAAGAAATGACTCAAATTGACATGGGAATTATTCCTGAATCACCTACAAATCAGGTTTGTAAGTTCAATTTATTCTGATACTTGATTTTAATGACTGTCAGCGAAAAAAAAAAAAAGATAATTCACAAACATATAAATATCAAAGGAAAAAATATATTTTGGCTACAATGCCTAAGTTATAACATTCATATTTAAAATCCCATCTACCAATCATGCAAAGGTTTTTGCTAAAACTTTAGTTAGTAAATTTCTACCTTTCTGGATTTCAATCGGTTGTTCTTGAAAATCAGACTGTGTTTTATCTATTTTTAACAAATGGTCCAAAGCTCATGCAAACCTTTCATGTGAAATGTTGGTAAACAGATTTGAACATTCTTTTTCCAAATTTCTTAACTATAAATGTTATAGGTAACATATCATTATCAGAGAGAAAAAAGATCTTAATTTTTAGATGTCATATTAATCAACTTGTTTTCACAGTCTCATTGCCTTATATCTCGAAGCTTTTTACATGTTAGGGGAAAATTCATCATTAATAATAGTAGGTATAAATTCACATTTCAAATAACCTTGATAATTTTGAATTGGTTTAGCAGACCATGTCAGATTTCAGCTGTTCGTTTTATCATATAATGGGAATGTCTATGAACTAATAGTAAAAGGAAGAGAAATGTCCCTTTTTTGTTTCTCCATTATGTTCAAATTATCATCAATCTATAGGGTTCTTTGTAGGAATTTTTTAAAGCCAATTGTCCATTTTGTGAGAGCTAATAAAGTTTAAACTAGATTACATAATTCACAAATAATTTAGCAGCTCACACAAAGAACACCCAGCTCCCAAATATCTATTCCAAAAACTACTGAAATTTACATCACAGCAAATAATTATCAAAACATCCATGAGAAATCACAGAAGAGATTTCTCCTACAGTATAAGTGCACATCAGCCAGAATCCCAAGGGCAGTAAGGAAGGGTGCCTCTAGCAAAAATGCTCTCTGTAGAGTAGCCTTCAAAGGTTTGTTTGTAGAGGCAGGAAGAGCAGAGAGATCTTTAAAAGATCTAGGGTGGTTTTAAAGCTTAGAGAGGAGACCTTCCAGGTCCATACCTGGAAAACTCGTCATCATTGAACTCCCTGAAAATTATGATAAAATAAAAAACCTGGACATTATATTTCAAGAAATCATAAATAAAAACCAATTAGATATTCCAGAAGTAGAGGTCAAAGTAAAGAGAAATAGCACAATTAATTCCCAGAAGAAACAACAGAAAGATAAATCTCAAGAAGACCAAAATCCAAAGCTTCCACATCAAAGAAAAAATATTGCAACCATCCCATCCACTCATCCCTTTCACAAAAAAAATGCAGATCAGTACTAAGGATCTGTAGTCAGGATCATGTAAGATCTGGCAAATTCTACTCTAAATGAAAGGAGATGTTATAACACATTCCAAAAGGCAATAGAGATAATGTACAAAAAGAATAACTCTGTAAAGGTAAATACCATTCTGTACTGGGGAAATGGACCTTTAATGGACCAATGGACTTTTAAGCATTAATGATGAAAAGATGCAGAATAGCATAAAAAATTTAAAAGACGAGGAAGTGAAAGAGGAAAGGAACAAGCATTAAGCATCTCGGATCTACCAGACACTGTGATAAATGCTTTACAAATACCAATACATTTGATCCTCACAGCAATCCTGTGAGATAGCTGCTTATATTGTGCCCATTTTACAGTTGAGGGAACTGAGGCAGAGAGATTAAATGAATGCCCAAGGTCACACAGCTAGTAAATATTTGAGGCTAGATTTGAACTCAGATCTTCTTAACTACAGCACCTATATCCCAAGGTTGCTGTGAAGATAAAATATTTGTTTCAAGTGTTCAACCCAGTACCTGTTATATAATAAATGCTGTGTAAATGTTTATTTTCATCCCTTCCTGACTCCAGGTCCAATGTTCTTCTTACCTCACTATCTAGAAATATAAACACAAAAGTCTAAAAATCTAGAAAGGTAAATTTATTTTGAACAATTGGACGCCAAAGATGATATGGGACTAACCTAGAAGGGAGGAGAAACAAATGTCACTTCAAGACTGTAATGTCTTCAAAGAAAAAGAAGTCCTGCTGGTAGATTAGTACTGTTCTATGAGTTTGAATAAGGAAACAAAAGGGAGGGAAGAAAAGAAATATATCAGTGTAGAAAGATGGGGAAAAAAAGAGTGGAACTTGCAGAGAATGCTGGGTGATATGATATGACACAGAACGAAGTTAGTGGAACTAGGAGAACAATTTATATCATGTAGAAATGTTGTAAATAAAAACAATTTTCAAAGATAAAAGAACTTTAATCACTATACTGATCAACTGTATCCAGAAGATCTATGATGGCATATGTTATCCACCTCTTGACAAAGAAGTAATGGAAATAAGTTGCAAAAAGATCAATAAATATTAGACAAGGCAACAATGTAAATTCATTTTGTTTGACTTATGCTTATTTGTTAACAAAGGTTTTTTTTTTCCTTCTTATTAGTTTTTAATAGGAAATACTAAGTATGAGGAAGGAGTATTAGCAATACTAATATTTAAAAAAACAAGTCAGAAAAAAGCACATAAGATAATTTTGAAAGCAATGTGCAAATTTTATTATGTATTTTTAAAAAAGAAGCAATATAAAATGAAAATTTAGTTTCATAAAGAATTTTCTTCCTGCATTCTGCCATATACATGGAAATGTTTCTCTTTTTGTTGTTTAAATTCAGAATATTTTAAATGAGAAGGGAAAAATGCAACACCTTGAAAATTAATAAATGAGTCAGCATCTCAATGTTTGAAAATCCTACTTCTCCTTCCATGTACCAGATATATTATACAAGATACTTGACATATGGATGAAGTAAGGTTCCAATATGAATTCACATTTTTAAATATTAGTAACATTTAATTCTTCCTCTTTTTTTAGGTAAAAATAAATACAAATAGAATATCTAATATTTTCTTCTCCATGCTCTAGTTCATAGTCTCGCATATACCATGTGGTAAAAATATCCAACATATCACTGGTTTAGAATATAAACTGAAACATTACGCATACTATGATCTCATAAAATAGTGAGAAATCATGGAAGAGAAAAAAAAAAACAGGCCAAAGAATGCTTGATAAAAAAAATTCCAACTAAGTGAAATCATTCTAGAAGGAGGACAATAAACAGAAAAAAGATGGAAAAAATCTGTGAAGATTTTAAATACAAATACTTTTCACCATTAAGGTTGGAGTAACTGTAAGAATTAAACATTTACTTTCTAGATAAGTTTCTAAAGGAAACAACAATGAAATTGAAGAAAACTAAAGTAGAGAAAGTAACTGGACTAGACCAAATATATGCAGAGACAATATAATTTTGAGAGCATTGAGGGATCAATTCTTGAAGGATCTGAAAAAAAAGGAAGATACCAAAAGCAAAAAAAAAAAAAAAAAAAAAAAAAAGACTGTGATCTCATTATTAACCCAGAAAGGTAGCCAAGAGAACATCAATTATTACTCAACCATATGCCTACTTCCATTTATATAAAAAATGTATGAGAATAATCTACATATGCCTCAAGGGCATCCTTGATGAGCATATTCAGAGGACAGGAAAGCTCTTTCACAAACAATATTCCACAATACACCATGTCTTTACCATCATACAACTGACAGAAAAAAAAATTAAATATATAATGCTTATTGTTAACTATTAAATTTTTTTTGGTTTGTTAAAAGTAAAATGCTATACTAAAGCATTTTTCTAACAAGTTGACTCCCAAAGGTATATCAAAGATTCAATGAAAAGCAAATTGATAATTTTATTTAACAAATCTGATCATTAATATGAAAAAAGACAAAGCCAAGTAGTTTTTGCTCACTAAAGGTGCTCATCATACTCATAGAGGAGCTCCAGCACAAAGTACAAGTTGAGGAAAAAATTCCTAAAGGTTGAGGTCCTCCAAATATTGTGGATGTTAATTTGCAGCAAGATCCCAGAACACTGCAGAAGTCTCTAAAGATAAACAATTATTCCAAAGTATTTGATCTATCTGTAAAGGAAAATCTAGATAAATGTACATTTAGTAGACAATAATATAACAAACAATGGCAACAGGAATAAAATTTATATTAGCACTTTAAGGTCTGCAAAGCACTTTTTAAAAAATTATTTGATTTTATCTTCATAAAAACCCTGGGAAGAGGTTCTACTACGTGACACTGTGCTAAGCAAAAATAATCCTTATTCACATTCCAGTGGAGAAGATGATATCCAAACAACTATAAATACATAAGATACAAGCAGGGAAAACTGGAGAAATTATCAGAAAGAAAACATTAGCAGTGAGGGACAATGGAAAAGGCTTCTTGAAAAAAGTAAGATTTAAGCTTAGACTTGAAGTTAAAAAGCAAGATGAGAAGAGAGACTTCTTTTGTCAGTGTTTGGTAAAGTCTATGGGCTCCTTCTCAGAGTGATATATTATAAAATATTTTATAATATTAATATATATATATTATAAATGCATAAAATAAAATACATGAAAGCAAAAGAAACCAAATATATTGAAAGTTATCAAAATATTTTTAAAAACAAATAATTACACCTCATATTGAGAATCCCTTTAGACTCTCAAAATTTTTTTTAGCCTAAATGTTATAATTTGTTGCATATAAACTGAATGGAATCATTTTTATGCAGTTTTTAAAATTTTGTTTTCATTATATTACAGATTATTATATATTGAATCCAGTTATTTTTTTAACTAGACCTGTGATTCTAGTGAATATGGGGAAAATTCAGCAAAGAAATTGTACCCATGTTGTTTAGCATTTAGGGTTTTTAAATTTTAAGTCTTAGAAAATTGTGTAGGGCACTGAAAAATTAAGTGACTTGCCCAGAATAACACAACCTATAAGAGTCCTAGTTTTTCCTGATTCTGAGCTTGGCTTTCTATCCACTCTAGCACATGCCTCATTCATAAGGAACATAAATTAGATTGCTGGTGAAGAGTCAAACCTCTTTCTGAATGTCCCATTTCTGGGTTTGGGTTTTTGTTATTTTTTTTTTTTTATTTTGTTTGTTTCCTGTCCTATTTATATGATCATTTCTAAGGAACAAGTGTCCTGTTGGTTTCACCTGGCCTTGCCCAAGGGTTGCGCTTGAGGTGTAGAGCAATAGGGAGTTTTCTATGGAATTATTGAGGGGTCTGGCAAAACATAACACAGCCAACATCCTTAAGGATGGTATCTCTATAATTCTAAATGCATATTTTAATAGCATTTTAATGTTTGTAAAAATGCTTTACCTAATCATCTCAATGGTTTTTCACAACCCTATGAAAGAGTTGCTATTTATTATCCCTAAATTACTAATGAGGAAGTTTGAGAGGCTGTGTTGACAGTACCCAAGATCACCTAGCTGGGAAATGTCTGAGCAGGATTTGAACCCAAATCTTCCTCACTACAAGTCTATTGTTCAATCTATCATGTCATGTTGCCTCAAAATTCTAGTTTTATGAAACAAAATAATTATATTTAATGAAGTGTACCTGCATACTTAATGTGTTTTGTGTAAAAGGGATCTAAAGTAATAACAGTCTAGCCTTTCGAATGCTATTTCTATCTATACCCTTTAACTCAGAGATTCTACTAGACATATACACTCCAAGAAGATTGTTTTTTTTTAAAGTCTCCATATAAATCAAAATATTTATAGAATCATTTTTACAGTATCAGAAACCATTGGGATAGGAAAAAGCTATGCTCATTGATTTGGGATTGGCTAAACAAGTTGTGGTACACAAATGTAATAGAATATTACTATACTATAAAAAGTGGCAAATGTCACATTTTTTGACATGGTAAGTATAGGAATTTGTTTTGTTTAACTATGAATATTTATTTCAAGATTTTTTCCTTTTTTAGGGAAGAGAAATTAGAAGGGATAAAAATATCTCAATTGAAAAATAAATAAAATTCAATATAAAAAAAGAATGTGAACATGAATAGAGAAGCCTCGGAAGATTTCCATAAACTGATGCAGAATGAAGTAAGCAAAACCAGAAAAATACTATGCATAATTATCAACAATTTAAATGGAAAAATCAAGAACAAAACAAACAAACTTGAATGTTGCAAAATTTTAATGACCATAGCTAGCCCAAAGAAGCCATATAGGAGGCATTTCCTTCCTACCTGTTTGCAGAAGTACTGATTTACCAGGTTTGGAATACTGTATATATTACCAGAGTTTTTCCAAAAAATTGATTAATTTTGCTGAGTTTTCTTTTCCCTCTTTTTTATTATTTGTTAAAATAATTTTTCTAGGAGAAAGAAGAATAATTAGGATATGCAAGTTTTAGCAAGACAAAAGAAAACAATTTAAACTTTTTTTAAAAAAGAAATGGTTTCTCATTTTAATTGCAGGACATCTAATAAGTATCTGAGGCTGGGTTTGACTTAGGTTTTCTTGTTTTCAGTTCCTGTATTCTATGCAATGTATTTCCTAGCTGCTTTTTTTTTTTTTATTACATGTAGATACACACGGATATATATGTGGATATACATATATGTATATAAAACAGCTATGTCCTGATTAATGCAAATAAGTCCACTAAAGTAGACACATGTACTTAGATTCACATTATTTAAAGTTATAATTATATAAAATATGGTAACTGGTTCTAGTCCAGTGGAATAATGCCATTTAAATTTAGAATAATATGATTGCTCAAAGTATTCTTTATTTCACTAATAGGGACCCAAGATTTGGTCTTCCCACATTATTAGCCTTATTATCTATCTCTACTTATAAATATGACAGAATAGATGCAAAAAAAAAAAAAAAAAAAAAAAAAAAAAAACCATCAATTTCTCCTTTCTGTGCTGAAATGCCTGTAAAGATTAGCTTGGTTTGCAGGTCCAATCACCATTTACATAACCTAGAACTGATGAGAGATAGGAAAGGGGGAACCCCATTTTGGTCAGCGCAAAGATAGTCCCATTACAGCGCAGTGTCCCCTGTAAATGAATTTACAGGCCTGAAAACCTAGATTGATAAAAAAAAAAAAAAAAAAAAAAAAAGTTTATTGTAGGAATTTGGAAGTAAAGTTAAAGGTAGAAAGACGCCAGGGCCAAAGGTGGTCACTGGGTGGGCAGAAACCCTTACATGGCCAGAAAGATACCATGTTTTGGGGGGAAGGGCTCCTGCAAAGAGAGAGCTCCAGCTTGGCTCTTTTATACCTAAAAGGGGGCTAGTGGGCGGTACCCAAGTTTCTGGCAGGCTTTTAAGATAAGGAAGAAACTGTTTGTGGGGAGTTGGGGAAATCTGAGCAGGTAGTAGTGGCTGAGAAAACCCAAGCCAGCTCAGATCCTGTGGGGGCTGGGCCCGGATATTCAAAAGGATGCTTTTTGACCAGGATTTGTGAATCAAAGGTCAGCCATGGGGGGTTGGGAAATCAGAAAGGAAATCTTAAAGGGACCTCAACCCCCATCAGAACTATCTGCAATTGTCCTTTCACTTATTTTCTCAGAAACAGATATGTATTTTTTTCTGATTATAGTTTGTGTGGTTCTTTTATG